>NC_137821.1:22379663-22509663 GCF_963921795.1 Nannobrachium achirus
ATTATTAAAGCAACAGTTTGAAACACATTAGTACACAGCATACAACACAATATGACACAGATAGAACATCATGAACAACAGCCATGAACCACATTAGCAGCCTATACATTTTTGGAAGTAGCATATAGGGACCACAGCACTTTCTGGCCTGTTCATCTCAAATTCAAAAAATAACACACATACTCATAGGCCTATCTGGCCTCTTGTATTTTACACACACACACACACACACACACACACACACACACACACACACACACACACACACACACACACACACACACACACACACACACACACACACACACACACACACACACACACACTCTATCTTTAACAATTATGTAATTTAGCCCTGCATGTTGCATCACAACAAACACAGCTCATTACAAGATATCGTTGTGCTTTGTGTTTGTTTAACTGAATATTGTATTCCAACTAGTTTTTGCTTTACAATCATTTCTCAAAGTAAAGTTAAATGACACAAATCAGCTCTATTGCATGGCAGTGTAATAGCATCTAACTGTATTTAGCAAACTCACCTGAATAATATCCACACTCAGTTGGAAAGAAAACGACCAGCAGTTCATTGTGAAGATAATTCACTTCTCTTTCATGTCTGTCATGTGGTTTAGTATGTTAACTACCTGATGGAATTGACAACTATATGGCAGGCCTACTAACATGTTGTCTAAGGTTACATTATATTAGTTGTTTATTTCAGCATTTCAATCACAATCAAAGTATCACCAACAAACGCCTGTGTTTCCTGCAGGCGTGGGGGGAGGGGTGGGAAAACCTGAGGATTTAAAGAGCCAGCCTGTAGCTGCTAGGGCAGGGGTCTTCAACCTTTTCAGGCCAAGGACCCCTTAGTTGAGACTAGAGAGAGATACGAGAGCAGGGACCCCCACAACATTTTCATAGATTCCATTTAGTTTCATCGTTTGACAGCACAATCATCAGTGTATTTTGGATTCATGTCAATTTGTGTTTTCAGATATTTAACCACTTGAACCGTCATTATAAATTTTACTCTGTACTTAGTCTGCTCTTTTTCCCTTCTACTCCATACCTCTTTGCCAAAAATAGCAGATCTACAAGCTCACTACACCTCGCACTGCGAGGCGTTGTGAGCTTGTAGATCTGCTATTTCGGCTACAGTTCTCAGAATATGGACACTAGGGTTCAAGTTGTTAATATTAAAAAAATGGAATATATGGGGGAACCCCTGTAGTAACTCTGAGGACCCCCTAGGGGTCCCGGACCCCCTGTTGAAAAGCCCTGGTCTAGGGAGTATCCACAGATAACCTGAATGCATGAACTGACTGCTTCTCTAGGCTAGGGTTTCTCACAATAACACCTTAATTATGTTGTGTCTCAATTCCTTGTTTTCATCTTTTTGTTTTGGAGTGCTGCCCTTTTGGATGTTGCCCCCAGGCATTAAGTAATAAATAACAGCAAAGAGAAAGACGCTGTCTTAAACAAGTGTGTGTTCATTGAATTCAAATACATTCTAAAGCTAACTGAGTCTAAGTAAAATAAGAACATAAACCATAATAACAATAACTATCTGTATGTCTGTCTTGTCTTCAACATCTAGTAGAGATAGATAGTTGTAACAAAGTATATCAACTACATTTTGAGGTAATCTTACTTTACTTGAGTATTTCCATTATGATTATTTTTAATATAATTCTATGTCGTAACATCTCTGAGGCAAATATTTGTACCTTTTACTCCACTACAATTATTTGTCAGCTTTTAATTACCGTACTTTGTAGATAGATTATTATCACATTAGCCAATCGATTTAGCCAATCGATTACATATACAGAAATGTATACATGCACATGAATAACGAGAGAATACAATATAATTGTGCGCACAAAATATCAATATTTAGCCTACTTATTGTTGTCCTAGCTGTTGTTTATTATATACATTACAATATCGAATAGCCTATTGATTTGATTGAAATCTCTCTTGAAAACATAAGGTCAGATATTACTGATGTTTTTTGTATGAATCATACGTAACCAGTTGTTCTTAATTCAAAATAACTTTTTTATTATAAAAAACAACATCATCATGAGATAATGGCAATTTGTTATTCAAGTCCAATGACATTTTAACATCAACAACACATAAACAATGGATGGGGTAGTCAGTAACTTAGAACAGGAAGTCATTGTGGTTCAACCACAGGTAAATATTACCAACGTAGCTTCTACAGAACGATCCACCTCTGGTACATTTAAGGTGGATGCCAAATATGTTGCCATGGAAAGAAACAAAACAAAGTCCAGGCAAACATTAATTCACACAGGATGTCATCAGACAGATATGAAGACAGAACACCAGGTGCAAATCGTGTTTTCAACAGATAACTGGACATGTCAACTATATACAATTTAACAGCAGAACAGTGAATTGGTCCTAATAACTGGATTAGCGTTGTGTGTCCCAGTAGGACAGGACAGTGTTGTCTGTCTCTGAAAGACAGTGTTGTTTGTCTCTGCAGGACAAACAGTTTGCATTGTTGTCTTTGAAGGACGGACAAGTAGTGTTTTTTGTCTCTGAAAAGATAGTGTTTTGCCTCGCTAGGACAGTGTTTTTAAGCATTTAGATGTGAACAGGGATGTGAGTGCACTTGTCCCTTAGTGTACGCACACTACACACACACACACACACACACACACACACACACACACACACACACACACACACACACACACACACACACACACACACACACACACACACACACACACACACACACACACACACACACACACACACACACACACACACACACACAGAGATTTTACAGTCTCACATTGGATGACACATGACAGAAGGAAGTTGAGGAATGTTTCTATTGGCTGATAACACAAACACGGACAATCGGACATGGCTGTTTATCTGTCCATACTCTCTCCGACCACTGAACTTTTTCTCCGACTTTCAGACATCTTCTCGACAAAAAGTTTGGTGGTCAGGGAGTATGGACAGCCCTATAGGGTCAGGGTGGTGGTTTTGGAGGGGACGGAGTGAAGAGTGTTTCAACTGGTAAAAAACAAACAAAAAAAAACAGACAAGAGTTTGTGGAATAAAAAAGGCATTCCTCGGTTTCCTATTAGTCAAAAGCACAAGTAAGGCACTCTCATTGGCAGACATATGGCCGACATACGGCCGACATACGTCGCTGTAAAACAGTTTACTATTCTTGTCCTCTCTCTTCCGTCCACATCTTTTCATCCCGTTCATTCACTCATCCCTCGCTCCACAGGGGAAGCACCATCATCTCTCGTCTCCTCCTCCTCTCGTATCTCTCCCTTCATGCATCCATCAGACCTCCATCTCTAATACCTCTTATTTTCTATCGTACAACGCCAGCATGCTTTGTGAGCCTATAGCATGCCGCCGTCTTACGACCAGGTATAAAATCAGGCTTAAGGAGGCTTTGTTTGGACGGAAACAAACGTACAATTGTCCCAAATACTGTCCTCCTCCCACTCTCCACTACAGTGTACAGGAGGTTTTGACAGGAGGTAGCTAGGTTAGTGGCTGGATCAAGGACAGGCACTGTGTCAGTGTCCCTCTCTCTCCCCGATCCCACCCTCCCTCCCTCCCTCTCCCTTTAAATTGATGAACTATGTGCATTATTTTATTTTTTTAAATAGATGAACTATGTACAGTATTTTATTTCTTTATATATTTCTAAGATGTATTTTCTGTCTGGCCTCTTTTTTTCTCTGTACCTTTTATTTTTTAAGCCGAGTCAGGGAGCTATGCTCAAGAATTCCAAAGCACTCGTAAAGGGCAAATAAATGTAATCTTGAAACCTACGCTCACTGCTTTGAAAACCAATCATATAACTAACCCAGTATGAATTTGGATGTCACTAAAGCGTTCGGCAGAGATCTCCGATCATCCAGCTGCGCGAGACTACGCCGTGATTCTTAGCGTCGTTGCACCTTGGAAACAGCAGCTCTGCAAGCTCACAAAACGTTGTGGGCACAACGGCCTCCGAGCTTGCAGATCTGCGAATTCTGCGGTCTTCGGCTAGCGAAGTCCCCCCTCGTGCGACGCCGCAACATCATTTGGCCACATGCCTCCCTCCTTGCTTCCTGTGCTGTGCCGTCATTCGTCCCTGCCCGCTTCCACCATGCTGTATCTCTGCGTGCAGCAGTGAGGCAGTGACACGGGCCAGGAGAAGACTACGGGAACGCTCGTCTGGACGTTCCTCTCCAGGAAGTTGAACACAGGGTTCCACCAGGTCCTCGACAGGTAGTTGTTTGGTGCCTGTCGCAGTGCCTGAACAAAACGAAAAAAGGAGAAAACAAGGAATTAGCTAAAACAAGATAAAAGGTTCATTTTAATCATGTGTGGTATTAGTTTTTATTTATTTATCAGAGAACACAGAGTTTAACAATATCACACTCAACACAGTCTGATGGTATGTTCACACATTTTGTCCACTAGAGAGCAGCATAAGTACTGTACATGTGATAACACTACAGCATGTAAGACAGTTTGAAAGAGAGAGACTGCATGATTTAACCCTTTCATCCCACATTTTGGGAACATTTTCAAAATGTGTAAACATTTGTCAGCTTTTTTCAAATGATAACCATTTGTATTTACAAAAAGCAAAATATCATATCTAGCTTACAACGCGTGCCAGTATATCTGTGTGCGTGCGTGTACCTACATGTGTGTTTGCCATGGTGTGGTACCACCAGAATATCCTGGTGGTGACAAAGTAGCCAATGATGACGTCGATGCTGTAGTGCTCGTGACCAATCAGGATACAGATGACTCCCGTGGCGCTGAGCAACCAACACAGCCAATGGTACCAACGCATCCAAGGTGGGGAGTCTGCAACGTAAACATATTACATACATTACATACATTAATGCATGGAACATAAAATTACCAAAAACTATAGTTAGACATTCATAACAGTCCAGCGATCAAAATATCAGATCACAGTTCTACACTGGTACAACATAGTCCCATACTAAACATTCATTCATTGATTGGCAGAAAATGTACAATGTATTGTCGCAGTCAAGCAGAAACATTGTATCTCCACATTTCAACTTTTTTTCATAAATGAATGCAAGCCCTAATTCACCATACTACAGTCACACAACAGCAGCTATTTTCATTCTGAAGTGAAAATGAAAGTGGTTAATTGTGTTTGTGAGTTTTATAAATATTTAACCAATGCAAAGTATTAGCATGAGCTTGTGAATAAATAATAACCAATTATCCATTGGAGCATCCATCGGAACAAGACACACAGACACATGTATGGCGTGTTGAGCAGGGTTACACGTATGGCGTAGGAAAAGGGTTGAGCATGATCCTAGCTCCCTTTTACTTCCTTTATACAAAAATGTACATATTTCATGTAAGTTTCATATAATATAAGGGTAAACTATGTGAAAATGTGGAAGCACCTCTGTGGCCTACTGTGTGCACAAGCAATTCAGTGCTTATCGGTCCAGCGGTTGTCTGTGCGTGTGCGTGTGTGTGTGTGTGTGTGTGTGTGTGTGTGTGTGTGTGTGTGTGTGTGTGTGTGTGTGTGTGTGTGCGCGCGCGCGCACGTGTACTCACACTCTTTGATGAAGAGGTAGGAGAGGGTCAACATGACCGTGTGTCCACTGTAGAGAAAATCACCACACATTAGATGAGTTCCTGTCAGAGACAAACCTGAGACACAGAGAGAGACAGAGGTGGGTTAGAGTTGTTGTTTGTTGAGGGGTATGTTCACGTTGCAGCTCATGGATGCACAAAGTCAAATTAAACATATTTGGGTATTGATGGTAATGTTGACCTCACCTCCTCCTGAGATCAGCTTCAATATCCTCCAGATCTTCCCTGTAGAATCATTGTACAACTACACACAGAGAAACAAAGACAGGCAAAGACAAATTGGTTAAGTATTTATAAAGAAACACTGACTTAATCACTGACCTCTTGCCCCTATTTTTGGCATGTTATTGACAGAAATCAGAAATAGCAACAAAAAAGAAAGACAAAAAAGAAAAAACGAGCTGCAAGCTCACAATGGGTCGCATAATGATCTACAAGTGGAGATTGTATAACAACCTTAAAGGGATACAAGATTTCTAAACAATAGCAATGAAATTATGGTATATAACGAAACAATTACATCACTGTAGAAAGGCCTGAGTTATACTTGGTAAAGCATCATGTCTTCCAACAAGAATCGCTGATCTACCAGCTCACAAGATGCAGCACGACGTACTGCAAGCTTGTAATGTACATTGGCTATTTTCAGCGCAACACACCTGTGCGCAACAGAACAAAGTATAAATCAAGTGTGAGAAAGACACCAGAGCACAGAGATCTTCATTGATATTATTGACACAAGACTGGTCTTGTTCTGCAGCTTTGTGTATTGTTTAAACAACCTAAAAAAAGAACAATGTGCTCCAGCAAATTTGTCAGGTTTAGTGTTTTTACAGAGTTGAAATTGGTCAATTTGTACACCGGGATTCTGGAGAATCGCAAGTGTGTCTGAATTATATACTTATATTATACTAAAGTTATAATAAGAAAATAACTTTAATAACTATGAAACCAAGTTGGCTATGAAATGTGTGTGTGTGTGTGTGTGTGTGTGTGTGTGTGTGTGTGTGTGTGTGTGTGTGTGTGTGTGTGTGTGTGTGTGTGTGTGTGTGTGTGTGCACATACCTTGGGAGCGCAGACCATGTGTTTTCCAGGTACAGGCAGAGTTGTGGCATACATGGTGACACAGCGGTACATGTACAGAGAACCAATCAGGAAGAAGCATCTACGACCTATTATAGACCTGAGAGAGAGAGAGAGAAAGAGAGAGAGAGAAAATAAAGTTTGTTAATCAGACTAATCAATTGAGTAGATTTAAAATATATCGTATCAGTTCAAAGTTTTCATGTTCATTTGTTGATATATACATATTATTTTAATACAACAAAAAGACACACACAGGTTTGTACTTCCTTCTGGAAATCCTTATTGGGGATGTAAATGGCATTTCTTTTGTTTAAAAACACGAAGATAATCGACAGTTGGAGCATTGTAATCATACTACCGCTACTCCTCATCCTACCATAATAATAATCAATAATCTTACTTGTGTTTGAGAAACAGCCACTGGATGGTCCACAGCCCCACCAGGATGAGCCCGTTGACCTCGGTGACGGTGAAGGCCCAGGGGACCCTGTCCACGTAGTCGAAGAACTTGTCGGGCAGCGGCGGGCTGACCGACTTGTCCGGCACCCTCTCGTGCACCACGGTGATGATGACCGTGGTGAAGAACAGGTTGAAGAGCGCGTACAGGAAGGCCACGCCCGTCTTCCACCACTCGTTGGGCAGGCGGTCGGCGCGTCCCTCGGGCACCGTGATCTTCACGTAGTCGCGGTGGCGGCTGAGCTGCTGGTGCAGCGAGCGAATCAGCTTGTTCTGCTTGAGGCGGTCGCCGCGGCTACCGTGCTTGCTGCCGTCGGCGTCGTCAGCGGCGCCCGCCACCAACGCGGACGTGATGTCGGTGGGGGTGCCGGAGGAGGGGCGTGGAGGGTTGCCGTTGGCGACCTGACGAGGCGAAGGCGGCTCGGCCGTCGTCACGGTGATTTCCACGTGGGTGGGGACGTCCTCGTCGTCGTTGTCGCGGATCAGTTGCGACGCGGCCATGGAGGAAGGCGATTGGTCAATGGGTCTGGGATAAGGCGATAATTGTTGATAATTGCTTAAACAATTAAGTTGTCTGTGTTACGCGTTATGAAGTGTTGACTCCTGAAACAATAACAGCCTCAGATAAGGAGGCTATCAATTGGTCTGATTGGATCCAGCTGTAACCAATGCTCCAGTATCAGCAACCAAGATGTGAGGACTGTTGTTATCTGGTTACAAACACTCGTCCTGTATAAGTTATTGATTGCTCTGGCCTTGTACAAGATTAATCCAATATTCCAGGTTTTAGCGTTCAATCGCAATGTTCTGGTCAGGCGGCAATCACTGGTCCGTTGATGCTGACCTGTTGGATGAGTTACCTACGGATATTCCAATATCAGACCCAGTAGGAGGTGGTGGAGTTTGACCTAGCAGTAGCAGGTCTGGGGAAAAAAGCTGAAAACAAGAGAAACAACTGAGTTATCAATCTGTGCTGCTCACATTAAATATATATTAGTGTGTTGATGCACACAGGATGTTAAGGTAACTCTGAGGGTGTATAAATATAACCAAATGGACCTACTGTATAAAATACTCCAAGGGACTGGTTGTCCTAGATTATAGGAACCGCTGCAGTGGTGTGGGTAAGAACTTAACCGAGATGTCAACCCTAATGATTAGGAATAAAATGGATCTGAGGATCCCTGTATAACGCAGAGATATCTGGGTTGTAAGGCCAGATATCCTGACTCGTACGAAAGGCAATGGGCTCTCTCTTGCCGATTATAGACTAAAGGAGTTGTGTCGGGAAGATAGGCCTAGAGTCGAGTATACTGCTTGCATCTGAGCTCAAATGGCTATAGTGCTTGGCTGTGTGCTTGTGCTTCTCACTGATGTCACGATAAGTCAGCTATGTCTGTATATGGAGTTCTAGGTTAGCCTGATGTCAGCACTAGATGCCTTGCCGGCTCCATATATGGAGCTATAGATTGTCCTGGTCCAAATATGGAGTTTGTGAGGTCAGGCTTAAATAAGTTAGTAAGATGTGTCCAGTAGCTCCATATACTGTATGGAGTACAAATATTTATTGGGTAACTATGGCTACCTATGAACTACCCACATGACGTGAAGGTGAGTGAGGGCCTTTGTTACAGGACTCGTGCAAGGTCAATTTGAGTACATTTGTACACTTAGTCACATTGAAAGGGGTATCTATATTCTGAATGTACTCATTACTATAGGCATAGTGTTTGTTCAGTAGCAGTGGTCTCCTTGTCTCTTCAGCTCTTTAGCAAACAGAACATACATTTTCAGACCAGGATACCAATTTCATCCAATCAGTAGAGAGAATCCTACACTTACAGGATACAGAATGAACAAGTGAAATTGGAACCGATAAAACAAAAAAAGTAAAAGTATAAAACAGGAAAACTAATTGAAGTTGATCAACAATCTTTTTGGGTGGATGAAATCGTTATCCCGACTTGACAATTTATTTTGTGTTTACTAAAAAAGATGCATAGACATGATACCTGTTACTGAACAAATACTCAATATAGAGCTTTAAACTGTTTAACAAAAACCTCCACCCCCCTTTCTTTTTTACCCACACAAAAACATATCACTTACGCCCCATTTAACACAGGATTTTATGGTGTAAAGACACTGACAGACAAGTAGCCTGGTGACCTGGTTTGAATCCTTGGGACTGTGGGAAAAATGTACTCCCACTAGGCCTGTCACAATTATTGCATAATGACGTTATTAGAGATAATCGCAATACTTTTTTTTACATAATCATCATTATCGTCATAATCATTTCCATGTTAGAAATGTTCATTCTTTAAAAACAAATCTACAGTAAATAGTGGAAATGGATCTACAAGCTCAAAATGTGTCGACATGTTTTCAGCTTGTAGATCGGCTATTTCCACAATTAATCTTTAGTAATTAAATATGTGGTATGTCATATCTGCCGTGTGCAACTTTTGCACGGCTAAAAGTCAAACAGAAATGTATTTTCTGACATTTATTTCACAAATGTATTTTCATTCATAATGTTCCTATAAAATACTACTCGGAGGGACAGGTTGTCTTAGATTAGGCCCCGCTGCAGTGGTGTCCGGTAAGAACTTAACCGAAACGTGGATGGTTTGGAGCCTCTTGGCTGAGAGCTGCTGCTCTGGAACTTGGAGGTTCAATACAAATGTAGACTCACTGGAGGATGTGTGTCTTGGAGATAGGGTGAATAGTCGGGAAACACTGCTTGCATCTAAGCTCAAGGGGTAATGGTCACACTTCATAATAGTGCTTGGTTGTGAACCTGTGACATCTCACTGATGTGACGATAAGTTGGTTAAGTCCATACATGGAGTTTAACATTAGCCTGATGTCAGCAATAGATGTCCTCGCCAGGCTCCATATATGGAGCTATAGATCATCCTAGGTCCAAATATGGAGTTTGTGAGGTCAGACTTGGTAAGATGTGTTGGCTATCTCCATATATGGAGTACCAACATTCAATGCATAACTATGGCGACCTATCAACTGCCCGTATGACGTGAGAGTAAGTGAGAGCCTATGCTATAGTTCAAATAATGTTAAACTACAGAAACACAAAATAAATCATTAATCGCAATGACCTTAATCATCAAGTAAGATGTTATATTTGTTATAATCGTGACCCTAACTCCCACTAAGTCAGTTAATCTGCCATCATCAGCTCATCAAACAGTGGAGTAAGACTGACTGATACAGATCAATAGTAACAGAAAGGGATCAGTATTGATTGATTATTCATGACTGTGTGCCTTCTGCGAACACAGATGTCCGTTTCCCCTGCAGACAAAAACCTTGCTTCTATTGTATTGTATGATATTCTAATGTCATCATCTTTCTAGATCAGATAAGATCCATTTACACAGGAGACATCAGGTTCAGCGGGGTTACACCAACCTGTTCTGCATGCATGCACGCACCCAAATACGAATGCGCGCGAGCTCACACACACACACGCACGCACGCACACACACACACTGAACAGGATACAGCGAAGTGAGGAGGAAGAAAGTTTGACTCATAGTAACCTGAGAAGCGCTCGTGCGCTCGTGCACACACACGCTCGTGCGCTCGTGTGCACACACACACACACACACACACACACACACACACACACACACACACACACACACACACACACACACACACACACACACACACACACACACACACACACACACACACACACACACACACACACACACACACACACACACACACACACACACAGGTTTGTACTTCCTTGTGGTAATCCTTGTAGGGGATGTAAAAATGCAATTTGTGCCCTTTCATTTGCCATTTTAAATCTCTAAACCTTGAAATCTTACCTCAAATAAACCTAATGCAAACTCTGACCCCAACCAGTCCGGAATGTTTTACCAATTGTAACTTTAGCTTCTTAGCAATGACATTTTTACAGGTTTTGCTAACTATCCATTGGATTTTCAATCCCCACATGTAAATACTGTACATACTTCCCATGTTTAACCCTCTTCTCTCTCTCTTTCTCTCTCTCTCTCATGTAAATGTAAACATGATGTAAACATTTGCAAAGTGCACAGTCTCTCTCTCTCTCTCTCTCTCTCTCTCTCTCTCTCACATGAACGAGCACACACACACACACACACACACACACACACACACACACACACACACACACACACACACACACACACACACACACACACACACACACACACACACACACACACACACACACACACACACACACACACACACACACACACACACCCTGCTATCTAGTTATACAACATTAGCAGATTGACCACGTAGAGGGAGAAAGAGACAAAGAGATCAGTCATGTTGTTAAGTTGATGGACTGACAGTGATGTGCTAATATAACAAGCTCTTCATTCTGACACTTGTTTACATCACTTTATTTTAGCAGACATTATTTCAATGCCTTGGTTTCAGCTTTGTTTATCACATTCTTTGTTCAGTTTGACTCATCATGGCATCGCGACAACTACACACACACACACACACACACACACACACACACACACACACACACACACACACACACACACACACACACACACACACACACACACACACACACACACACACACACACACACACACACACACACACACAGGAGCAATTAAGTGATAAACTCCAACATGTGATTGGTTGGTCATGTGAGCTATAGCGACTCAGGAAGGAATGTGACAACACAACCTGGCTGCCTCTGCACCCACTCCAAGGCAACTGGATATTCTAAAATAGCCATTCTACCACTTTTTGTGGTAGAATGGAATACTGGATTCTGATTGGCTTAAAACAGTGGTAAATCAGTCAACAACCTTGAGTTGGCTCATGGACCCCGCCCACTGAAACAATGAATGATTGTAACTAAAGATCCTTGCAAGTTACAACTGTGTTTTCTTTCATTTATATGCTAAAAGTGGGAGAGAAGCAATTTCCTGATCTGAAAATGTGTAGTGCCAGCCAGGGGGGACCCCCAGAAAGAGAAGATTTGCGTTAAAGCAAATCTAAATTATTCAAGATAACACTTTCAAGATATTTCAAATAGCTGAAGTACAAGATTTTAGATCTGACATTTTTTTGCCAACAGCTAAAATCTGAAATAACACAGATGGGTTAATCTCACTCATCAGCCATTAAGTAAAACTCATCTGGAGTTTTGCAATTAAAGAGCATTAAATCCTTGTGGTCAGACATGTGCAGGGGTCCTAACCCCTCTGAATAGAGCTTGTGTTTCCAAGTCTTTAACCCCTGTACTTTGTTGACCGCAGTTCCCCAGGGGTCTACTGTTTTCACTCTCTCTACTCCATATGGGATTTGTTGAAAATAGCAGATCTACAGGCTCACTACAAATCCTGTTGTGCTTGTAATCCGCTATTTTCATGGAATGTTCGCCCCTTATGACACCCCAGAATACTGAGGGATGCTAGTGTGTATGTGGTTAATGTGCTCTAATTCTAAACGCCTTTCCTCTTTACGCCTTCAATGTACACATTCAAATCATTCTGGGTATCCTTTCTACCTACAGCACGATACTCTATACTAGAAGAGACTATTCACAACTTAAAACCGTGGCAGTTCACCAACTGATTCTGTTAGTGTGGTTCCCCTAACAGGACTTCATATGGGAATGCCCATATCTGGAGGCCACATCGGCCTCGTACAATCCATTTTATGCCCATATATGGAGATCCCTGCCTGTAGAACCAGCCACACTGGTTAGACTGACATGTATAGTCTATATATAGTATGTTAGAAAAGCGACCTTAGGCGTCTTACTAGTAGTGTCTGACTCCATTGTACGGAGTATGCCCACTGCCAGTCACTCCTCCTGGATCATTACCAACTGTGTGGTGACATGGAAAGAGACTGGTTTATGTATAATTGTGGAATCAATTCAGAATTGGTACGGTCCAGTTAAGATGGGGACCTGCCACTGCTCAGCAGTCAATGAAGGGCTGTCATTTCCTGGACACTAAAAAGTTTAATTAAACACTTGCTTTTGGCAACAAAGGACTCTGACTTGTATTTTTGAATATTTTACTAATTTTGTGTTTTCTTTCAAGTGCCTTTTGGCACACACTACCGTCGCTCTAGGTCAGAGTTTGGCCAATCTGGCAAGCCATCGCCAAAGAAAGGGGAAACGCCCACTCGGGTTGTCCCTCCTCCTCAGAAGCTGTCTCAAGAGAATGGAGTTTGACAAAAACATTTTGTATCAGAAGAAACAAGTGTTGTTTGATTCAATGAAAGGCTGAAATTGTTAAATGACAGAAAAAGTCAGGGGAAGATTGTTTTATCCTGCTTTTAAAAGTATTCGGGGCGCCGATAGCCGAGTGGTATAAAGCACAAAGACGTAACACATACTGTAGGCCTGCCCGCGATTACCATGTTCAATTCCTGGGCTGGGCGGACCTTTGTTACAAGTCACTCCCTGACTCTCCCTGTGTCCTGTCTCTCTCGCTGGGAAAATGTTTTAAAAATACAAATACAATATACTGTGTGTGTGTGTGTGTGTGTGTGAGTGTAGCCTTTTATGATGTGATGTCACAATGAGTCAGCGCTTGCGCCGATTTCCTCCGGAACAGCCTGATGTCAACAATCAGCCCAGCATAAGGAGATTCCGAACGTTTCGTGCCGGTTAGGGAAAACCGCGCGTCGGGTCGGGTCGAGGCCCGGCACTGCACTCCGTGCCGCGGCGGGGAACGCGCATGTCGAATCTGAAGCCGGTGGGACGAACGGTTCTCGAGATACGTGGATTACAGACAGACAGACACACACGCAGACACGCAGACACGCAGAGACTTCTCGCATTTATAGATAGATTAGTTCTACTTAGAAAGCAACTAAACCTCGCCATGTTTTGTTTTCTTTACTCAAGTAACCGTTAGTAGACCCATCCCACAACCCAAGAGCACATGAGACTACTTGATGGTTCATAATGCACAGTAAGAGCAAGTCAGATATACATTTACTGTAGGTCCTAAACAGTTGAGTGATTTATTAAAGACAATTCTATGACTCACTGGAAGGCAGCCAGTATAGAGATCTGAGAATTGGTGTCATACTTTCATTGTTAGAACTAAAAACCAAATGAAACCTGAGAGAAGAACACTACAGTAGTCAAACCTGAGAAATCTGTAATAGCCAAATATGAAATGACTAACGTGTGTTAATATAGTATTTCATTATTCCATTCACTCTGAGCCAGTACTATTGTCCTGAAAAGGCCTGTCTTTGATCCAAGAAGCCTGAGGGTAAGGAAGGTGTTACTTGATTGTGTAAGGTAGATAAAGGGTGGGCCCCAAAGGGTCTTTGCAAATGTGGTTTTGAAAGGTGAAATATTGCTTAAAAGAGGAGTTTGAGAGTGGTTTGTGGAGTCTGGACGGAACTTGAAGAGGGGGTCAGGGTTCATGGGGACAGGACAGAAGAGAAAATGTGTGCTGTTGTTGGACTTCACAACAAACATTGTTCTTACAGCTTTAGCATGAATGGAAACGTAACTTTTCTAACCAGAGAAAAGAACATTACAGTACGGATTAAAAGCATGGATGGATATTTTGAAGATTAATCCTCAAATTCTTGATATAGGTTTTAAGATATGTATTCAATAGGCTTGCTATTAACATTTTCATCTAGCTTAGCTTTTAACAGAGAGTTCAGACTCACAATACCAAATACAACACAACCCCAGAAGTGCACCATATCATGCACTAAAAGACATCCACAAGTTCGAAATACAACCATAGTACAATACATAACCGACACACAAGCACAATAAGCTACAGCACCATATTCCTTTGTTGTCAAACACATGTGGTCCCCTTTGTGTGTGTATGTGTGTGAGAGAGATAGAACTTAGGTCAATATGTGAGGCATAGGCATAATACAAACAAGCACACACACACCACACACACACACACACACACACAGTCTCTCTCACCCAGGTGTAATGTAGCAGAAGCGCGGTATTAAGCGAAGGTATTTGCCACCAAGAAGTGGTGTCTGACTCTGTGTGTGTGTGTGTGTGTGTGTGTGTGTGTGTGTGTGTGTGTGTGTGTGTGTGTGTGTGTGTGTGTGTGTGTGTGTGTGTGTGTGTGTGTGTGTGTGTGTATACGTGCACGCTTGTACTAGGCAGCTGTTATTAGCCAACAGTAGAGGACTTGAGGTTGAGATTTGTAAACTGCATGGGCAGCTCCCACTGTCAGAACTGTGGTGGAAATGGGCAACTCATCCAATCCCCAGAGTTGGGCAGATAGATGATGGGCGAAGTATAGAGTACAAATTTACTAACTAGTCTAACATGAAAGAATGACTTTTTTTTATGTTCACCAATTAGGCTTTTCTTTTTCAGGTCACATGAAAGTCAAACCTGTCGGGATACCATAGATGAGAGTGTGTGTGTGTGTGTGTGTGTGTGTGTGTGTGTGTGTGTGTGTGTGTGTGTGTGTGTGTGTGTGTGTGTGTGTGCGCGCGCTGTGTGCTCGCAACTGCGCATTAAATATTTCTCTATGTAGAGATATCTGTGCAAAGATTCTGTTCATTCCTCAATCCCGATAAAAAGGTGAGGAATTTGCCATATTGACTTTTATTACATACTGACACAGTATGTAATAAAGGTAATAGGGTGTCCTACAGAGAAATAAAGTCTAGGGGGCGCACGCACACTAGTCTGGGACGGGTGAACATGCCTGCACACATGATGCTGGACCTTCACAATATTGACAAAATGTGATAAGCGGCGATACAATACAATACATTAAACTATGGGTTCACTTCACACTTATAATATAGTATATACCAGTAAGAAGCCCTAAGGTAGAGAAGCGAGAGTACCGTTCCCAAGGCTCCGCTGGTTAAGCCTGCATCCACTCAAAGATCTTGGCAGGTCATGACTCGCACACCCGTGGCCACGTGTAAGACGCTGGCCATGCCGCAGGCATCATCTGGCTTGACTGACTCTGCGCATCCGTGAGGTCAGATGTATTGCTTGCCAGCTCCATATATGGTACGGTTAGATCTACAGTAGGTGATGAGCTGGTCGAGTGATCATTGTGATGCCAGAACAGGTCAGCTATATCCATATCTGGAGTCCGTGAGGTCAGATGTAGATGTATTGGCCAGCTCCATATATGCAGATCTAGGTGATTGCGACCAAGGTATTGGCCAGCATCTCCATATATGGCTATGGAGCTGCTGGTCGCAAAAGACCATATTCACACGGTGGCCATCTTGCCATTAAGTCAATGAAATGCCACCCCAGTTTTTCAATGTAAAATGCAAACATGGCCACCTGGTGAATATGGTCTATTAAGTGTAGCAACAATCTCCAAAAACAGCATATTACAGGTCAATTACGCTCTTATTTTAAAGGTTTGGTCTGACATTTAGTCCTTGTGCTGAAAGCTGACCAATTCAGTCCCAGTGGTGGGCAGGCTACACTGAATTGATCTGGCAGAAACCTGCATGGAGGCGAGGTCCGATTAACTTTGAAGAAAATCAATCAAAACTCAGAGCAAAAGAGAGTGCAATGAAACTCAAGTTTTTGTTAAATAGGAAAGGGGGATTCGGTTTGGCCAATTACACAACTGACATCACTGAGAAAACAGGGCTCAGGTGGCGCAGGGGCAAAGTACCGGCCCCAAACCACAGACTCAGGTTCAAATCCAATGCAATGCATCTAGTTTGCTTGAACCAGCTATCTAAGGAAGAAACCCAGGCAGGGAGGGTGTTCTTATAGCGACTCCTATGGGAGGAGTAGGATGGAGGTACTACATCCTACCTATGGGGGCATCTCACTGGCAGGTAGGGTACACTACACCAGCAGTGACAACACAGAAATATGGGGGGGGGGGGGGAATTAATTGACATAATGACTAACTAAGCCAGTAATATATGAAATCACCAGCTCTGGAATGATGGAGATGGAGATGGTCAGTCAGGAGTCAGCAATGACTATTAAAGGCCTGCCTGTCTAAAGAACGGCAAAAAATGAAGAATAGTGTAGCCTACACAGTACAGTACAGTAGTAGACTAGACAACACTAACACTACAACAACTAATATATGGCACACCCTTCAGTTACTGGTGTATTGGCCAAGAACAAATTGCAAATACAGTACCTGTGCAATTTGTCTGCACCCAAGAACAGAATTAAGGGAGAAGTTGTGGTTCAGTGTCTTGCTCAAGGACACTAAGCCGGATTTAATACTTCATTGTATGATGGTGTCGTATGCAGAATATAGCCGATCTACAAGCTCACAACACGTCACAGACGCCATCAAAATAATGATGCAGCGTTAATTGTGGGGAACTGAGGAAGTGAGGAAGGCCTTTCTAGCTCCTGAGCCACTGCCATCCCAATATGTACAGTAGGCCGACAGTATACAGTACGGACTGTGTAAACAATACAAAGATAGATCAGTTAACTACTGAAGTTACCCAGTGACATTCCATGAACCATGTAAAGTTACTCTATGAGGTACTTTATCGGTTCCCCATCAGGTAGTGAGTGTATCAGTTCTGCCATGCAGAGACTGCAGACCCTGTTTGTATTGCCCTGAAATGTAGACAGCATTTCAAAACCCTTGAAAATAAGTGTTACATTGCAGTTCTTGGATGAAAGCAGCTCCTGCGCAAGATGCCTACGCCTACTTACCTGACCGCTACATCCAAATGTAGCTATTACAATTTGTCAACTAATAGTTTGTTGATTGATTTAATCAATGAATGAATCAATTAAATCCAACCACGTATGATCTCCTAAGAGGTCTCATAATGGCCACCGACCTTCGATAGACTGGTAGAATACAGGGGTTAAAGCTAGAGCTTACAAGGGACGTGTTACTAAATCTGCAAAGAAAAATAAACAATACAGAAATATGAGGAATAACAAACCAACCAACCATTCAGGACTGTAGTATGAGGACCGAGCCCTATCCACATGAACAGTACATGTTGTGTTCTATAATAGGAGGATGACCAACAGTGATGCCAGAGCATTAGTCGAGCTGCAACTACCAATTATTTACTTAACAATTATTCTATTGAATAATCAAATAATGGTGTGTGTGTGTGTGTATGTGTATGTGTGTGTATGTGTGTGTGTGTGTGTGTGTGTGTGTGTGTGTGTGTGTGTGTGTGTGTGTGTGTGTGTGTGTGTGTGTGTGTGTGTGTGTGTGTGTGTGTGTGTGTGTGTGTGTGTGTGTGTGCGTGCGTGCGTGCGTGCGTGCGTGCGTGTGTGTGTGTGTTGTTGTCTTGTGTTTCTTACATTTTTCATACAAATCATCATGGACAAAATCCAAATTAATTCTGTCTGATTAACAACCCTATGTGATCATTTGCAATACAATGGTGATGTGCAAAACATATTCAATTGATCAGTTGCATTACCCCTACATGGTAGCCGTGTAAAGTAATGCCAAGCTTAGAGAGTTATGTAAACATACAGGTCCTTATGTAGACAAACAGGATCTGATTATAAAGTCTTTCTATGTAGGCTACATGTGATGTGCGGAACTGCTTTAGAATATACAAACAGTCCTCCCTGTCACATAGTGTCACCCTGCTTGTTGACTGCTCATATCACTATCACTATTAATATCAATATCAGTATGCAGTGGTGTAAAGTAACTAAGCACATTACTCAAGTACAGTACTTACGTACACTTTTGAGGAATTTTCACTTTACTGGAGTATTTCCAAATGCTAATACTTATGCACTTTTACTCAAGTACATTTTGAATTCTGGACTTGAACTTGTAACAGAGTATTTCTACGCTACAGTATAGATACTTTTACCTAAGTAAAATGTACTTTTTCCCAACACTGAGTCTATGTATATGTAGGACTCTGCATTATCATTTGACAGGCTGCTCCCCAGTGACTCACGTCCTGTTCTGACCAGCCCTCACTTGACCCTCATGTGAAAGTATGGATCCAAAAAACACATTAATTAAGACCCCGAGAATCCAATTTCCTCTAGTCTTGTCAGCCCTGATTCACTAAACACGAGAACAGCAGAGACAGACAGAGACAGAATGACAGGCTCAAGGCACATAGACAGGCAGACAGACAGACAGACAGACAGACAGACAGACAGACAGACAGACAGACAGTCAGACAGACAGACAGTCAGTCAGTCAGCATGACAGACAGACGTGATGTGATCTTGGAGACAGTCAAAATGAACAACGTTGCTGCTTACATAAACACAGACACATAATGCAATAACACGTGTCACTTATTTGACAACACCTAGATGACGGGAACACACACACACACACACACACACACACACACACACACACACACACACACACACACACACAGCTTCAATACAGCTTCAATGCAGTGGCATACAGATAAAAGATAACCTATTTACTTGGGGTTTACAAGTACAGCAACACTAGAGACGGTCAAAGCAGGAAACACACCTGTGTGAGACGGTGTGTGACGCGTTTACACACACGACAGTCGTTAGTATCGGTGTAGTTTGCTGTACATGAAGTGCAACATTCCAGTACATAAAATATAAGTCTTACCTGTTTCAAATGGCGGTGATATTCGTCCACACACAGTCACACACCTCACAGAGACACAGACACAGCCAGTCTCTCTTCTCTCCCTTCCTCCTTCTCTCCGGTCCCGGTGGTGTCATTTAGGAGGAGGACAGACTGCGGATGCGCGTGTCAGTTTCGGTGTGGCGGGAGGGAGGGGCGGTGGAACCCCTGCACGCTCCCTAAAGGCAAACGTCAACATACGTCGCCAAGGGCAACCGTCCCATCTACCGGACGGACGAGTGAATAGGCACTAAGGTTTCCCAAACACTGGGTCGGGGCCTATGGTCGGGGCCCATTTGTGGGTTGCAGACAGAATTTTATGGGTCCCTTTGTTTTTTGTTTCCTACATTGTTTTTTTTTTTTTAAGAATTATTCACGTATTATTTTTTTCTCGTGAATTAAAAACAATTAAACAAATATGTTTATTTCTATTGTGAGCTTGTAGATCGGCAATTTTCACTGACTAGTTTGGTGCATGAAACCCAAAATCACTTCTCTTTGGGTCTTGAGCTAAAAAGTTGGGAAAGTGAGTGAGTGAAGTAAGGAGTAGCCTAGTACTAACAGTAGCCTACAGTGTTCTATTCGTCTGTCATTCAATGTTATACTTAAATGGTTTCCTGTGGAAATAAGCTTAGTCTTTTCTAGGATCTCCTTTTAGTAGACCTTGGCTTGTGCCAGTGAACTGTACCGTCATGAAACTGTACCTTTTCCTATGCAAACTTCTAATAAAGTCTTCAATCAATCAATCAATCAATCAAAGGCTAGACAGACTCGAGTGTCAGGTCTAGTCATAATAGGCTACATTACAAAGTGTCATTACAAAAAATATAAATGTATGTAATAAAACTATGATAAGCTTACGGAAGTTATTATAATTTTATAGTAATAATATAGTAATTATTTTGTCAAGTATAATTATCATTTAGGCCTAATGAGGCCCAACTGCCTGATTTATCATTATTTGATAAACGCATGAACAGGATTTTTTCTGGAAGGTGTGTGTGTGTGTGTGTGTGTGTGTGTGTGTGTGTGTGTGTGTGTGTGTGTGTGTGTGTGTGTGTGTGTGTGTGTGTGTGTGTGTGTGTGTGCGCGCGTGCGTGCGTATATAGACCTATGCGTCACTATGGTCTCTCCAGGCTATGGGACGTTGACTCAGCAACGCGCCTCACTTCCGACGACACTCCCACACCTTGACCATATTTGGTGTCTCTACTCTCGCCATGGGGTGGGGTGGATGAGAGTGATCTGGCTGATGATCACCTGCTTCGGCAGAACTCGGGACTTTCCGTGAGATTTAAATTAGTGAGAGGGAAGTAGCACACACACACACACACACACACACACACACACACACACACACACACACACACACACACACACACACACACACACACACACACTTATTTTTGTGATGTGAGACCATTTTAAGAGATATAGGATCCCCCTTAAGGACCCCTGGGGACACCACTTTGAGAACCACTGGCCCATGTCATTTATATTTATTTTGGTGCAGATAAGATGGGGAATATTGTAACTGCACCAAAGTACAGACTTTGACATTGATAGCTAATCCGATAGCTATTATTATTCCGTTATGTTAAACACGAGTGACAACAGTGTGAGTGTGTGTGTGTGTGTGTGTGTGTGTGTGTGTGTGTGTGTGAGTGTATTCAGAAAATTGTTCACATAGTTTTTTTGTTTGTTCAATTTGTCTTTTCTTAGAAAAAAAGTTTCATGGTGATAATGTTCTCACATTGGCTGCTATTAGACTATGGGAAGAAGTTGCCTATGGTGCCAGCTCCTCTGGCTGGTTGAAAAAGGCAGTGCACTCTCTTCAAAATCAACCACTTTAAAGGCAACATTCCTCCCTATTTTGGGCAACATTTTTCAAAAACATTCCAAGAATGTTCATATTTCAAGCTTAAAGCTCACAACGTGTGGCATCTCGACTTGAGAAGCGACACGTGAGCTTGAAGCTGGGAATGTTAGAATAAAGGCTTGTATACGATTAACAAAGCATTTTTTTACCACTCTCCACAACTGAGACAATATAAAACAAAGTGATGCCAAAGGTAGTGGATAGCCTAGCCTACTGGGAAGGTAGTGCTTTAGTTTCTACATCCAGTCTGTATTTAACAGTAGGTAACTACCCGTATTTTCCGCACTATAAGGCGCACTTAAAAGCCTTTAATTTTCTCAAAAAACTACAGTGCGCCTTATAGTCCAGTACGCCTTATATATTGATCATTCATTGACATTGACATTCCCTTTAGCACAGCTCCATCTGTTGGATGCATAAGCGTCTATTATGTGCGCCTTATAGTCAGGTGCGCCTTATATATGAAAACAGTTTGAAAATAGACCATTCATTGACAGTGCGCCTTATAGTCAGGTGCGCCTTGTAGTCCAGAAAATACTGTAGTTTAAAACTCAACAGCAAAAAAGTAAGATTATGGTATGTGTTTTACAATCAGTCCATGAGATGGTGCAGCACGTTAACCAAAAAGAAACTGTCATGATGCTTAACCTCATAGAATAATTTAAATCAGTCGGCATGTCATGCCATTATACAGTAATTACACTGATTAGACTCCATAGAATTTCATCTGTTCATTCTTCTTCTTCTTCTTTCGTGTATCATCGTCCTGATGATTGGTTGGCGACATTTGTTTCACAAGATTTTCTTGTTACTTGCAGGGGAGGCCAAGTGGAGGCTGTTGTCTTCTCCTCCATCTGTTCATTTACAATCATTGTCACGTTTTATTTCAGGGCATGCTCTTTAACCCTCTCTGACAGCAACACACAGTAGGTGTCATCACAATACTGTATATAGGTCTACCTGCATACTAACATGGGAGAGGTTGAGTTACTGGCTCCTGAGGGTTGGCTTGGTAGGAAGCTAGAGCAGCCACATCAGATAGTCTATACATGTTGAATATGAGGAAGAGCCTGTTTGTGAAATCTAAACAATCTGAATGCTATTTGTGCCATACTTGTGCTGTGGTACTTGTTTCCCCTTTCCAGGCATGAAACTGATCCCTAACCATTAATTAGCAAAACAAAGCAGTAGAATCTCTGTTATGATGAGTGCTAGTTTACATATACTTTGCAACACATTTGATACCATTTAACTATGTATGTGAGTTTGTCGAGTTTTGTTGCTGGAAATGGTCAAATAATTTGGCTATGTTGTTACTTATCTAAAACAAACACTGTAAAATGTAATTATTTTGATTGAACATAATTTGCATGTTTCTTTGAAGTAATCAAGAAGAATGCTGTGTCAGAGCGGTTTCTATGAATTGATTACAAAGGAGTCAGACCCCAATGGAAACAAGCCATAGGCTTTCTTGGGTTTAAAATAATATTACAATAAAGAAAAAACAAAACCACATTATTCATTGGAGGGTGAACTCATGTCTATCTTATCTTCCTGTGGTCTCCAGAAGGTTTCTACTTTCTATTAACCTGCTGGTCAAGTCAGACCTGCTGGCAAGTGAGGAACAAGTTGCTCTTTGCCTTTCTCTTCCTTCTCTGCAGGCAGTTAAACAGTGTCCTTGTACACACCAATGATCTGCATGTATGCTACCCCTCTCACCTCAACTTCAACTTCAAAGAACTTTATTTTCCTTTCGGAACTTTGTTTGTGCAGTGGTTAAAAAAGACAACATACATTCACAGTACATAAATGGTCACTATAACAAAAAGTAATGTAAGTAAAGCATAATTTGTTTCCCTCTCAAGTTTCCTTCTGTCTGTAATGAAAATAGAAGCAAAAGCAACATGAAATAAAGTAGGGTGCTGAATTATGAATTATATGAACCTTGCAATGCAAAGTTACAAAGGCAGGTGAATGCTTATACCAAGTCACATTGCTATTTAGTATTTACAGATACCGAATGCTGCTTTGCAGAGGACAGCATTACTTGAGAACAGGAGGAGATCAAGTTGAACCAACTAGTTTTTGCCAAGTCGCTAACAATAGTTCTGTTGTCCATAAAGGCGGTACAGGTGTTTGATGATAAAGTCTCAGAACATTATTGTGATTCCACGTGTAAGGCGTGGCAATTAAACATGAGAGTCAAAACAGACACGTAAATGGTGAGGATTTAACGGAATGCAGTGTCACAACGGTTTGATGCTGTATCCTGAGAGAGCGAGGGTAGGGAGAGAAGAGACTAGACTATAATAACACATTATGTTCCATATAGTAGATTAGTGTTTTTCATGTTGTTGTGTTTTCATTGTTGACCGTCGTGCATCATTCTTTTCTCCCTTTTAGAATACAAGACAGCCCAGAAACATCAGTCAGTGCAGCTGTCATATCAGGCCCAGTCTGTCTCCAGTCATGGTATATTCCTGCATGAATGCCTCCATCCATACTCTTTATTCATTGACTTAAAAAAGTCTTCCCAGCTACGTGCCCTGCATGCGCTAAGCACGTGCCTCACACCAGTGCTCACCTGGAGCCCCCAAATCACTAAATCCACCTAGTGTGCTTCTGTAATTGACTAACGCTCTGATGTCAATATTGTTAAATAGTCTCTGTTGTGTTTCGAGCTTGCAGATCTGCAACCTCTGATGCTTTCTCATCATCATCCTTCGACTGTCGAGCTGCCATAGCAGTATGTCTGATATTACTTGATCCTTGGAGCAGTAACATTGACCAGCAAAGATTGCTGGTCACTGTTGTTGTAATTAGCAGCAGTTCACCATAGATCTGCTCTTTGATTTAATTTACAAAAACACACACACACACACACACACACACACACACACACACACACACACACACACACACACACACACACACACACACACACACACACACACACACACACACACACACACACACAAAAGTATACAGTAATATGGAGATAGGAGGTTTCTGCCCGACAGTGACGATATGTGATGTACGATGACATGGCAGGCTCTTTAACCCATTCTGACAGCAACATAGATGACATCACATACCTGTGACTTTGGAGGTGGGTAGAGCAAAAAAAAAGACAGCCAATCAGGTCACCGGGAGGTTCACCTGTCGAGTATCACTTTGTGCTTTGGGAGAGAGAGTGTTGCGAAATACTGACAGTCTGAATGGTTCATCTGCTTTCAGTGGTTGATGGGAAATAGATCTTGTCTATTTCATTTTCTGGTATCGCCGGTGATCTGCGCCATCACGACAATCTTGGGTTGAATGTTCTTCAAAAGGGAACAGATCTTCATCCTCATTTTCCAGGTATGATACGGCTCTTTAACCGTTAATATATTCAATATGTTCAAATGTGATTTGCTTTGTTGCTCAGAATGGTAAAATCAATGCATGCTGTAATTAAGAAACAAATGCGAGAGATCAAGTTAACTTTGCAATGTTGTTACTTATCACCAGTGGGGAGGAAAGAAAATCTCTGTGAAATACAAGTAATTCGATGAACAAAGTCAAAGATTTACAGTTTCATGAAAATGTTTTATTTAAAATGTAAATAAGTAAGAGAGTAATGAGGGAATTTGATCTTTTTCAGGGGTGGCCTACAACAACACAAGTGTATGCCCAGCTCAGACGAATAAACAACAGAACACATGAGGATCTTCGGTGAAAACAAATGACGTGATCTTCAAGGAGAACAGTGGATTTTGAACTATGACAACAATGCAGACCATCAAGTGTGTTCTAGTTGGAGATGGCTTAGTGGGTATATCTAGTCTTTTAGTCACCTACATGACGGACACATTTCCCACTGAACTACCAAACACTGTACCGACAGTCATGGAAAATCATTCAATACTGTTAAACATAGGCCATGAACAATACAACCTCCAGTTATGTGAAGCTTCGGGCAGTGAGGACTATGACAGGCTACGCCCGATCATGTACCCTGGAACAGACGTGGTTCTGGTGTGTTTCTCTGTCGTCGATCCCCCTTCGTTTGACAACATCAAAGAAAGGTGGATACCCGAGATCAGCCATTACTGTCCAGGGTGCCCCTACCTGCTAGTGGGCCTGCAGACCGACCTGAGGGATGACCCCCACACCGGGGAGACACTAGCCAAGATGAAAGAGAAGCCCATCCCTCCAGAGAGAGCAGAGGAACTGGCCCGCCACCTGAACGCTGTCGCATACGTTGAGTGTTCTTCTCTCACCAAAGAAGGTGTACAGCATGTTTTTGACCAGATGATTCTAGCAGCTCAGGGTCACTCTGAGCCCAAAGAGATGGACAGATGTAGGCTGTTATAACCCCTTACGCGTTTGCTTTAGAACTGCTTGTTTAAACAGCATTCAGAGCCTGTAACTGCAAAATGAAATGAAGCAAAACATAAGTATTGTACATTCCAGAAGTGTTGCTGTTTGACAAATGGATCAAGGTTAGATATCCAGATCACTTTCATAATAGCCTTTTCATCCGGTTGTTTATCCAGATGCTATGTATTTTCAAATCAAGGATGTGTCTCCAGTACTATCAAAATTGAATCTACAACATTTTAAACAAATAAAGCCCCTCCTTACAGTTGGTGCTGCTAGGACATACCTGCATTGTATGATTTCTTTGTTTTTGAGCGGTGGTCACAACGCTCCTATACGTGGCGGTGTGTGTGGGTATGTATGTCTGTCTGTATGCGTCCGTCCGTGTCTGTAGCCTGCAGTAACCTTTTCTGACCACACATGTTAAGGGAGGGGCGCTGTTGTTCAGACTCACATTCGCACACGCGCACGCACGCACGCACGCACGCACACACACACACACACACACACACACACACACACACACACACACACACACACAGCCTCCACCGCTCAGTTCACACGAGTGTGATTTTTTAAGAAATCTCAAATGGATTATTGTTTAGCTGTGTCATTGACAGGTGCGATGACACTTAAAAGTATAGAACAGCTATATAAGAGAGCCATAAAGGTATATTCATCAAAAAGTCCCAGTCTTAACATCAATAAAACATCCTGGGAGGGGAAAATCTCCTCCTCCTCTGGGTGAACTCATAAAGAAAGACTGATAGTAGCTTTGGCATTAGGGCTGCCACCAGAGGGGACTGTGAGGTTCATTTTAGACACACTACCTTCGCTCAAAATGTACAGTTCAGGGAAACATAGGCAGGAACAACCTACCAACAAATATATATATATACATAACATTTTTCTTTAGAAAATCTGTGATTTCTTCTTTTGTATTACGGTATGTGGTTGCTTTCTGTTTTCATTGTTAAATGAAAATTTGCATCCTAAATCCAGCATAATTACACAGCATGTACTGGTATCTATTGTTCATTATTATACACTGTCCCTCCCAAATAAACAAATAAAATAATAATAATAATAATAGTCTACCAACAATTTTAGAAGATCAATCATTAATAGCGATGATTGGTGGTGAACATTATACTATGGGAAGGTTCAGGGATGAGTGAATATGACTATTTACGAGAATATACGAGTTTTGAGCTTATAGATGTCACCCAAAGTAGCATTTGAATGAAGACTTTTGGAGTTAAAATCTATTAGTTAAAGTAGGCCTACATGTGGAATTGACCATTTAAGTTTTTATCTTTGTACAGTATACAAAATAAAAGATGCAAATAAAAGTTTTTCGGCCTGTTTATCAGGTTATTTGTTCATGAAAATAATCCGTTGAAAGTCTTCCGTTAAAAGTCTAACAGACCAGAATGCCAACATTTTGCCTATTTGCAAGCATTTCACATTACATTATCAAGTCCAACATCGATCCATTATATGACAGCAGACAGTTCTATGGCACACAAATGAATTCCGTCCTTGTCCCTTTCATGCCCATATGCAGTATGGAGATCCTCAATATTAAGCCCATATCTGGAAATGCCCATATATGGACAAATTGTGTCAGTTTGGTCTATGACATCAAACATCTATGTCAGATGTCACGTCCAGAGCCTGACCCTGAATTTCAGAAGCAGGACCAAAAAGACACCACTTACAGAGGTACAAAAAAAGTAAAGTAAAGTAAATTCCCTTGGGCCCCCTAAATCCTCATTCAAGATGGTATGTTTTCTGATCACTGTCCCAACAGTCTCAAGAAATGCTTCTGCTGTTCATATACAGTATTTTCTGTGCTTTCTGGTTGTCCACAGCTCCTGGACCTTCTATACTTTGTTCTTTCTTTCTTTCTTTCTTTCTTTCTTTCTTTCTTTCTTTCTTTCTTTCTTTCTTTCTTTCTTTCTTTCTTTCTTTCTTTCTTTCTTTCTTTCTTTCTTTCTTTCTTTCTTTCTTTCTTTCTTTCTTTCGCATTATTGTTTGAGGGGATGGCAGTCCAGGATCCGGAGAGATAGGAGTAGACTCAGGGGAATGAAATGGAGAAAAGGTGAGGTGAGGTGAGGAGTGAAGATTTGTGGGGAGGAGAGAGAGAGAGAGAGAGAGAGAGAGAGAGAGAGAGAGAGAGAGAGAGAGAGAGAGAGAGAGAGAGAGAGAGAGACTATGATGGGGGTACATTTTCACTTATTTGCTCTTATGCAGTTGTGGGGTTGGGCATATCCTCTTTGTGTCACTGGATACCAGTAGGCCAGTCAATCTAAGCTAAAAAAAAAGGGCCTGACCCAAAATACATTGCAATGGCAATCATTCAGGTTTTTTTAATGATCCTTAGGCTCATCCAAAAAAACATGTTTCCCATTATATTCTTAGTGGATCAAGGTACATTCAGGGGGTTCATGTTTGGGTCCCTTAAAAAAAAAGACCCTCCTAGAAATAATTCTTTAAGTAGCATGCGATGGGTCTAACTAAGGTTTCTTTCATGATTCTGAATCCATTGCAAGCATTTGTTTGCAAAAAAGAAAAAAAAAGAAAATCCTCAGGCTAAAAACGGACTCATTTAAAGGACCCACTAAAACAATAAAAAGTAGTCAACAAAAACATTTTAACACTCATCTTTTCTTTTCTCTAATTACAATCTAAAATATGAACCCTTGTTGTAAAAAAACAAAGTTGTCCTTTAACTAACACTAACTAAAATCTGAAGGAAAAAAACCCCTATAACCTTGCACTGATCTCTGATGTGTCTATTGGTAAGAGCGGCAGCACACAGAGCATGCACAAACGCACATGCACACCCACACAAATGCAAGCTCATAGAAACACATACAGTACCTGCATAAACACACACAAACATACAGAAAATAGTATCAGGTGGAAACCGCTCTACCGCCTCTGTGATGGAGGTTGTACGTGTGACCGTGGTTTCACAAACAGCCTGTTTCCTTTGTGGATGGTGAGGACTCAAATACCAACCTAGTCTTCAATGATTAATGTGGTTATAGTCTGTTTTACTTCATATAGTGTTTATTGTATTTTAAAACAGATCATGCATTAAAGAATGAGTCAACAGCTAATAAATGCTCTCTCTGAGTGAGAATAAAAACCTTTCCTCCATGGCATCCGTAAGGGAACCCAGTCGCACAGGTGTGCATGCTTCAGTGAACAGAAGTCTTACAACATACCTTTAACATGCGTTTAAAGTCTACTCTGCAGTCTGGAGATGATGTTACATCAAATTAGAGGTCTTCGGACCTGCCCGAGATCCGAAATTACCCGCGATCCGAACCGAACCGAGCCGGGTAACGGGGCCGTTTTCTAGCTTTTACCGCGGGGCGGGCCGGGGCCGGGGCCGTCTGCCCCGGTTCCCCGGGTATCTCCTGTTACCCGAGTGGAGCCGAGATAGGCCGAGATTGAAGTGAAAGTGAACGCAACAACTGCACCAAATAGATAACGCCACACGATGGCACTAAAGATGCAGCATGTAATCTGTTGCATTGGTTGTGAGAACTGAGAAGTAGAACTCACTCAGTCACAACAACACTCACTGTATCAGTTGGATTGTTATTATTATCAAAGATATTAACGTAACGTTTTGGTTAACGGTTTACAATGGAGTTGTCATTGCGTGTTGTCATGCTCTGCAGAGCAAAATGGACACTCAAAGCAGAAAGATATAATGAACAACACATGCGACAGAAAACGATAGCATTAGCATTGGCTAGCCAAATAAGAAGGAATAAAAACATGGATTTATTTGTATTTACAAACTGTCCGCATTGACTTACTGGTCTGGGAAAAGATCATCTTTTGGCGAGAGGCACAGCGCCGCTGACAGCAACAGCAGCACCGTGGCGACGTTAGGTAAGAAATATGTCTGATACAACTCTTAATATAATAACGTTGGCATTCTTTCATTTCGGGGCGACAGGTTCGGGTCTCGGATCTCTCGTTCTGCTCGGGTATCGGATCCAATTTTTCTAATAACAGGCGGGGCCGTTCGGATCGGATCCATCACGTCTCGGGGCTGATCGGGTAACGGTTCTCAAATTCCAAATGATAGACGGGGCCATATGGGTCCGGGTCCGTTTCCCCCGGGTCCTTTTGGGTTCGGGTAGTTCAAATTGGACCCGTGAAGACCTCTACATCAAATCCATTACACCAGCTCATGGGGCACGTATTCATGGGTCACCACCAAACCCAGCAGGTCCTGATAGGGCTGGTTTTTGAGCGTACATATTGTACGTTTTCGGAGGCAAACACGGTGCTGAGAGATGCTTCAATAAGACGCACTGGGTCTGGTTTCTGGTGTAATTTATTGATCACGAACACAGTCAAATAGATACTCTGTCTCATTGACCAAGTCAATGAGAGAAAGCATCTGTGTCCGGGCTCACTGTCTGCCAACAGTCCATGACTGTTAGCAGAGGATAAGGGCCCCGCATGTCAGTTAACACATTGTATATATTGCATAGATGAGCTCCTCCCTCCAGGAGGACAGATAGTGGGAGGGAACATACAAACAGGTTTGGCATACATTAGCTGGCGATTGTCAGACAGTATATACATACAGTATATTGATTCCTTGTCAATCATCAGATACATCAATACAATACATTACAACATGGTACATGATGTTAAACTATATGAAAATACATACTGTGTAAGATAGACAGATAGAACACAGAGAGGCAGAGGGGGAAAAGGGGGGGGGGGGCAGAGGAGAGAAGGAGGAAGGGTGAGATAGGTGTGTGTGTGTGTGTGTGTGTGTGTGTGTGTGTGTGTGTGTGTGTGTGTGTGTGTGTGTGTCAGAGAGGGGGGAGAGGGAGAGAGGGAGGAAGGGGAAGAGGAGAAGGGTGTCATAAAGGACAGAGATCAAAGAGGTCAAAGGGGTCTGTCTTAACAATCATATGTTGTTGGCCGTCACTCCGGGTGGGCAACTGATGTCAAATAGCCTAAGGTCTACAGAAGTTGCGGAAACATTTATACTATGGAAGTTTACGAATAGAATTACATTTTATGGCCATATCATATCCTCCCTTTTGTTAATTACACAATTTAAATTGCTTAATTAAAACAATAAATGTAACTTCAATTACGACAATAAATGTAATTCTAGCTTATAATGTATATACCATAATAATTTCTTAAATTCAACACAAAACATAGCAGTCAGTTTCTTCTCAAATCAAAATGTGGTGATCCGTTGACGAGTTCTTTGCTCTCCCGAGCTGTGCGTGTGATTGTCCAGTGAATGTCCAGTGATTGTTCAATGTTCTGTATGTATGGACAGCCTACATGTTTGAATGCTTAATACAACCTGTTTTTGTTGATTTCGTCTGGAGTACGCCGTCGTGTGTTGACCCCGGAACCTCTCCATCACCTCACGTGCCAATCAATCCGCTCCGTGACCTCCAACCAGGTCTCGCACTTCTCCAAGTTCAGCTTCCAGCTCCATTTTCTTGTTCTCCAGCTCGTTCAGCTGTCTGCGTAGGTTGGATACGTAGGCCTTGATGTGGTCCTTCCCATAGGTGCAGACCGCCAAGATGTCAGTTGTAGTTCTCTCGTTGGTCCACTCTGCTGTTCCCTTCATGGTCTGAGCGCCCTTCTTCTTTAGGAAGAGTGCACAGTGGGACTTAATGTGGTCCGGTGCGTTGCAATAGAAACAACAGACGCCTTTTAGTTTTGAGTTGTCAGTCTTTCCTTTCGCATCAAACTTGTGACTGGTCTTGTCAATGTTCTGGCCTGGGTGACCTTTTCCTTTCCTTTGCAGTTTGGGACAACGAGATTTCCAGTGGTCAGGAGATTTGCAGTAGTTACAACACCCATTGTTTATTGAAAGTCTTTTGACAGTGTTGTTCTCTCATATCCATGTGTGAGGTTTGTCTCAGTCTGCCAAAGGTGCTAGGGCCTTGGTCCGGCCTCCCTGGCGTGCAACATTGTGGTGTTGAGCAGGAAGCATTTATGGTTGCTGAGCTGAGCTGTGATTCAGGTGTGGCTGGCAGGCAGGCATGTAGGCATATCGGTGGCAGGGGGTGTAGAGGGTCCGAGGTCAGGCACAGACAGGCGCCTGCAGAGGAAAAATTAAAAATAGACACCAGGTCACTTGCATATGTTCTCATCATTTCAGCATAGACATATTTTTCATAAGTCATTATCTATAAATCCCCTCTTTTTTTTTTTTTTTTTTTCTTTCTTTTTTTTTTCTTTTTTCTTCATCCATTACGTCATTCATTTTCTATAAAACAAAACTACATTGCTTGAATGCATGCTTGAAGAGAATGATACGCCAATTGTGCACATTGGCCCTCACAAATCCTCAAACAGTGCATTCAACAATTATGCATTTTCTTTTAAAACAAAACTATGTTAATTACATGTCTGAGGACGATGGCAAGCAAGCATTGCGCATATGCTTAAGCTTAACATAATCCCCAAACAGTGTATTTAACCATACTATGTAAATATTAGAGAAAAAAATACATTTTCTCTTTTAACTTGTTTTACATCAGTGATATACAAAACAGAACACACAAGTGAACAAAGAAAAGACCTTAAAGCTGCTCCAATGACAATCAGTTCAGACTTCAGTCAAAATGGTAATCTGATCAAACCAGTTCTACTGAGAAAATAAGGCCGGCCTTAATTATGACTTAATTCCAAACCCAAGTTGTATTTCAAATCTAAACAAGGCAATGCAAATGGATATTCTTGACATATACATGTGTACAGTGTAAATATGTCTCGAGCATATAAATCTAACCTTTAAAAACATATGTGTGTACATCTTACAGTTTAAAATAAGACAAACCCTGGATCCTATGTAAGTTGAGAAATAACCATGCAAGTAAGGACTAGATAGGCTCAGTGCTCGTCTCTAGGCTGTCTCTGGGTTAACAAAGACTATTATAATTAGTGTTGGCACCTACCCATGCTTCAAAACCCTGAGCAGGCCCTTTTGGCCTGGCAACCACAGCAGGTGGCCATTCAAACAGAGAACAACATTTGAATACAGTGTGAAACGTAAATACACTTGAAATCTTTGATCTGACTGGTCAACTTCTTGTAGATCCGCTACTTTCATTACTACTAGTTTGGGCTAAAGGGTTTGGGAATTTTCTATACAGTTGAGTAAAATAACTAAGTATATTACTCAAGTACTTAATTTGATTACTATGTAACTTTTGCTATGTGTAAATGAAGCCCTACACATCATGAGCAAACATCTGCAGATTGTCTACTCACTAATGCCCAGATACTCCACTCACACATACAATAAATACTTTAAACCTCTTCAATATTTGACTCAACTCAATCATTAATTCTATTTGTTCCATTTTCTTAATATGGGCATTCTTAACTTAAGTCAGTACAGAACAATGTCCGGTAGTTTTTCATATTTTAGGTTTCAAAGAAAAACATCTTTCCTAGTTTCTCCAATCTCCACTTAGGAGATCCCTGCCCTAGGGGGCACCTGGTCAGGCTTTAGGTAGGCTAAAAATAGCCTTTCGTCACCTCACCTCTCCTGTCCTCTCCTCTCTCCACCCTCCCCCTCGTGCAGGGGAGAAGGAGAGAGAGAGACAGGAGGAGGGAATCCATTTCTTCTTAATTTACACCAGAAAGTCAACCCAGTTTATTTCCATACTCATTCATATCTTATTCCTAAATTTTCCCAAATTTGATTCATATTTAGTTACCTGAAATTCTCAGGTGAAACCATTGACTTTCACCACAGACCGTCCAAGTATAAACGAGTCTAGGCATGTTCCAATTCCATGGCCCGTCGGCCCCCCAGCTTGCTTTCAAAACCCCTACACTTTATGGTGTGTAAATACCAAACCTGCACTTGAGTGTACAAAAACACTTGAGTGTACAAAAACTCCTGCACCAAAGACCGTCCAAGTCTAAAAAACGTGTCTTGGCATTTTACCAATCCCATGGGCCTTCGGCGGCCCCCTCTGCTTGTCACCACAGACCCATTCAAGTCAAAAATGGTCCAGGCACGTCACATTACAATGTCTTATACATGTAAATGTGGTCGGTTTAACTGGCCTAAACCAACACAAAGACCTTGGCAGTGCAAATGGAAAAGCTTTATTTGGATAACACACTATTTTAGCCTACTGAAACATTTAACTTCTTGTATGTGGCATACTTGTATAAACTATTATATAGATTACACCACCACTTTGCTTGAGTCAAACTGAATTAGTTAACCTAATAATTGTGTCCTTTTCAGGCTTTATTCCACTCCATTGCAAGTTAATTATGAACCTTAATTGTCAGGATTTTTTCTATTTAGAGTATGGAAAATAAAACATCTCACCGTTTTCATAGTTGCCCTTGAGTTCGTTGAAATCCAGGCGTTTCGGTCCAGGAGGAGAGAACGTCCGTGGCTCTCCTTTGTCGACTTAAGGCGCGGCGCGATCCTCTCCTCCCAGGAAGCCGAGACGCTGAATCCCACTCTTCTGACACCATTCTGATAGGGCTGTTTTTGGAGCGTACATATTGTATGCTTCGGAGGCAAACACGGTGCTGAGAGATGTTTGAATAAGGACAACTGGGTCTGGCTTTCTGGTGTAGTTTATTGATTCACGAACACAACTCAATTGGATACTCAGTCTCATTGACAAAGTCTGCCAATGAGAGAAAGCATATGTGTCCGGGCCCATTTGTCTACCAACAGCACGTGGCTGTTAGCAGAGAATAAGAGCCCCGCATGTCAGTTAACACATTGTATATATTGCATAGATGAGCTCCTCCCTCCAGGAGGACAGATAGTGGGAGGGAACATACAAACAGGTTTGGCATACATTAGCTGGCGATTGTCAGACAGTATATACATACAGTATATTGATTCCTTGTCAATCATCAGATACATCAATACAATACATTACAACATGGTACATGATGTTAAACTATATGAAAATACATACTGTGTAAGATAGACAGATAGAACACAGAGAGGCAGAGGGGGAAAAGGGGGGGGGGGGGCAGAGGAGAGAAGGAGGAAGGGTGAGATAGGTGTGTGTGTGTGTGTGTGTGTGTGTGTGTGTGTGTGTGTGTGTGTGTGTGTGTGTGTGTGTGTGTGTGTGTGTGTGTGTGTGTGTCAGAGAGGGGGGAGAGGGAGAGAGGGAGGAAGGGGAAGAGGAGAAGGGTGTCATAAAGGACAGAGATCAAAGAGGTCAAAGGGGTCTGTCTTAACAATCATATGTTGTTGGCCGTCACTCCGGGTGGGCAACTGATGTCAAATAGCCTAAGGTCTACAGAAGTTGCGGAAACATTTATACTATGGAAGTTTACGAATAGAATTACATTTTATGGCCATATCAGTCCCACACACAAAAGTAGGCTACTTAAAGTACCAAAAGTAGAAAGTACTCATTATACAGAATGTCCCATTTCACAAGTTTTCAAATCTTTTGTAAATACTGGAAGTATTCACACTATTTTTGGATTTATTGGTGAAAGGAGGACATCAACATCAATGCAAATTAGCATTAAGGTATTGTGAAGCCCAGCACAGCTCTACAACACTCTGGGTAGGCTGCACTCTGGATTTTATGTTTACCAAACTGCCTCGCAGGTGGGTTTTAATTGTCGGTAACGCGAAAAATAATCTAACAAGTAACATAACGGAATAAGGATTACTGCCATAGTAATGGCGGTAATCCTGTAACATAACAAGTTACTTTTATACTTTACTCAAGCTAAGTTTCATTCAAGCATGCATTACAACCACATATGATTTCAACCATCAGCAAGTGGTGTTTGGGTGCATCTCTCCATTCCGACATGTCTCCTTTCCTACAGATACTAACCCTATCTCTTACCCTATCCCTAACCTTAAGCTCTATGGACGTGTTGCCACTCCGACAATAAGAAGTCACTGTCGGGGTGGTTGTAACTACTTCTGGTCATGAACGAGGTCCACGCATCATACTGATGTTTTCTTATTTATTTCTCCAACGTACAACACCGTGAAAACTAGAAAAATAATGACAAGATAATAATATTTCAGTGTCTGGCACAAACAAAACAATTCGCATATTCACTGTTTCTGTTGCAATAACATTCTTTCATAAGAACCCCAAAGTACAGGTAATTTAGCATAGTTAATACTTCAACCATCAATAAACCATACAAAGCCTACTGTATTTGAGTAAATGTATGAATTAGCAGCAGGCTTGTAATACACCAGTTGACAACAAAATTCACACAAACTGCAATAAACGTTATGCATTAAGCATCATGTGTAATTCTCATTCAAGGACTCAACATAACACACAATGGTTATTTACCGTGTTCGCCTTTTTGACCAGCTGTAGTTAGGTATCTTTGTGATCTCTCTCTTATTATTCAGCTGTAAAGCACAACAACGAATGGTTACATTATATCTCTCTTTATACTCTGTCCATTGACAATACCAGCTGTAGGATAGTGAACATTAAACAAGGGCGTTATTTATACCTTTTTGCTTTATAGCTTCTCTCTCTCATGTGTGTCTCTTTCGATCGTGAGTCGAGACGTAAACAGGAAGTCAAATGCTCGCGCCAGCAACTACCCAGCCTTTTACATGAAAACTTCCGGGGTAAAGAGTGATCATGTGACCTTCCAACAAATGTATTTAATTAATAAACACTGTAAACGCAAATATATGTAAACGATTCTTTTCTTATAAGTGAACCAAATGTACCACAAAACTTTATAACTTTTTACTTTCACTTTCAAAAAAGGCACAGAATCTCCGTGAATTTTAACATGAAGTTGCCATGGCAACCATAACACATGACGACGCTTTGAGCGTCAGTTACACTCCCACCAATTACCCTTTGATTAGAGACCAAATAAACATATTGACATTTGGGAATGAAATCAATGGTAATTTCTTGATACCCTTTAAACCACATTTTTGTTGCTCTCAACTAGAACAACTAGTTTTTGAATGGGACGTTCAAGAATTGATGGCTTGTCTTTCCCTGACCTTTGCCCTCCTATCTGTAGAGTAGCTTTTCGTACGAGTCCGTCAACATCCTTAGATACATTAAGGACCCTGGCAATTTTCCATTCATTGCGAGGAGCGTCATCTTTGACAATGACAACATCACCGATTTGCACATTTCTTTTTGTAGCATGCCATTTTTGTCTGAGTGTAATGCTGGCAAGGTATTCTTTCCGCCATCGGCCCCAAAATTGTTCAGCCAAGTATTGAACTCGCCTCCACCTTTTCCTGGCATACAAGTCTTCTTTGACAAATTTACCTGGCGGGGGTAATGGGACTGATGACTTCATCGTGAGCAGATGGTTAGGCGTTAGTGGCTCTAAATTGGTGGGGTCACCGACACCATCCACTGTGAGTGGGCGGCTATTTACAACTGACATGGCTTCATAAAAGAGTGTCCTCAAAGAAGCATCATCCAGTCTTCCAGTGCTTAGTGTAAGGACTGAGCTTAGTACGCTCCTCACTGTCCTTATTTGCCTCTCCCAGACGCCTCCCACATGACTTGCGTCTGGTACATTCATGCAGAAGTCGCACTGCTTTTCTAACAGGAATGCTGCTATTCTCTCTTTGTCCAGTTCCTTCAGGGCTCTTTCCAGTTCATTTCTGGCTCCAACAAAATTGGATCCCTGATCTGACCTTATTTGTCTCACTGCTCCTCGGATGGCTATGAAACAGCGTAACGCATTAATGAAAGCATCGGTTGTCATATCTTCCAACATCTCTAAGTGTATTGCCCTGGAGCTAAGGCACGTGAAAATGAGACCATACCGTTTGTGTTCCTTGCGACCCTGTTTAGTACGGTAAGGTCCAAAGCAATCCATACCACAGTAGGTGAAAGGTGGTGATGGATCAACACGATCAATAGGAAGGTCGGCCATACGTTGCTCTTCTGTGGGCCTACGAGCTTTCCTACAAATGACACACTGCCTTATGTAATTGGCCACTGCCCTGCTACCACCAATAATCCAGTAACCATTGGCTCTAATTTCGTTCAGAGTTTGTCCTCTGCCTTGGTGCTGAGTTTTCTCATGGCAGTGGCCGAGTATGAGACGTGTGAGATCGCCATCTCTTGGAAGAATTATTGGGTGTTTCACATCGAAAGGTGAGGAAGCTTTGCTCAATCGTCCTCCTACTCTAAGTATGCCATCATGGACGAATGGGTCAAGTTGGTAGAGTTGATTATTACAGGGAAGCCTCCCAGATCTCTTGTTTAGTAAGTGCAGCTCTTCATTGAAAGCCTCTTGTTGCACAAGTTTAATGAGAGTTAACGTAGCTCTCCTTTTTTCTTCCACGTTTACAGGTTCTGCGCTCTTAATCCTTTGAGCCAGTCGATGAATGCGGGCAACAACATTCACGACTGTGGTCCATTTTGAGAATCGCGACAGTCTCTCTAGAAAACTTTCTTGCCTTTTAGCCACTGTGTTGAACACTTGTGCCACTTTGACCTCAGGGTCTCCTTCCAGCAACTCTGGAGTCCCTTGCTTGAAAACTAATTCTCTTTCCCATAGGAACTTAGGCCCTGAAAACCAGTTTGAGCTGATCAACTCTGATACTTTGAGGCCCCTTGAGGCATGATCAGCGGGGTTCTCTTTTGTGTCAACATAATACCACTGATCTGGGTTTGTGCTTTCCCGAATTCTCTGAACACGGTTCGCTACAAAGACATGAAATCTTCGAGCCTCATTGTTGATGTAGCCTAAAACTACTTGTGAATCTGTCCAGAAATATTCTTTGTCAATCTTGAGTTTTAGCTCCTCCTTTAGCATACTGCTAACAGCAGCAGAGGTCACTGCAGCAGTTAACTCGAGCCTTGGTATAGTAACTATTTTAGTGGGTGCAACCCTCGCCTTGCCCATAATCAGGGAGCAGTGCACTCTTTCCTTACCCACAAGTCGAATATATGAACACTGGCCATAGCCTTGGCTACTAGCGTCTGAAAAGTGATGCAGTTCAGTGCTCAGAATCTTTCCAAAATTTTCAGGTATGAAACATCTTGGGATTTGAATACTTTCAAGATTCTCTAAATCTTCTACCCAACTCTCCCACCTTGGCATCAACTGACTTGGAAGTGGGTCGTCCCACCCGATGCCCTTTTGGCACATTTCTTGGAGCACTTGTTTTCCTGAAAGGAGAAATGGAGCCAAGAACCCCAAGGGATCGTACACTGAAGCTACAGTTGATAGAATTCCACGTCGTGTAATTGGTTTCCCGTCGAGCGAGACCTTGAAAGAGAAGGTGTCGCTCTCTACATTCCACCTCACTCCGAGTACTCTCTGGACTGGTAGGTCATCATAAGTGAGATCCACATCCTTTACTCCGCTCGCTCGTTCAGAGTCCCTGATCGATTCCAAGACTTTCCGGTCATTTGAGATGAATTTGTGGAGATGTAATTTTCCTTCAGCACATACAGTTTGTGCTTCCTTGACCAGCTTAATTGCAGAGTCCACAGATTCCAGGCTTATGATGCCGTCATCCACATAGAAGTTATTTCTAATGAAATCTGCGGCTAAAGGGCATTCCTTCTCATTTTGTCTGGCAAGATATTTCATACCATAATTAGCGCATCCTGGAGAGGACGCTGCTCCAAAGAGATGAACTCTCATGCGATATACGCTGGGCTCAGAGTCTGTGTCTCCGTTCTCCCACCACAAGAACCGTAAATAATCTCGGTCTTCCTTTCTGACATGGAACCTGTGGAACATTTTCTCAACATCGCACATTACGGCAATTGGGTGCTTGCGGAATCGACAAAGCACCCCAGTGAGCCCATTTGTGAGATCAGGCCCTGTTAATAAATGATCATTCAAGGCAGTGCCTTCGTACTTAGCAGAACAATCAAAGACTACCCTGATCTTATCTGGTTTCCTGGGGTGATAGACCCCCTGATGTGGTATATACCACACATTCCCCGGTTCTGGTTCACTGTCTGCCTTCTCCGCATCACCATCCTTGAAGACTCCTTCCATAAATTTAACATAGTCATTCTTAAATTTAGGATCTTTCTCCAATTTCTTTTTGAGGTGTTTTAGTCGAACTAAAGCAAGCCTTTTATTGTCCGGGAGGTGTGGACGTGCTTTGAAGGGCAGTGGCATCTCGAGATGACCACTCTCATTCTGTTCAATTTCTTCGTTCAAGAGTTGTAAGAACTGGATATCTTCCTGAGATATGCTTTTTTCTCCTGGGCTGGTGTCAGCAAAATCAGACTCGAGTGCTCTAATGACAGCAGCTGGTGTAACATGTGGCAGTTCCTTGACAGATACACGATTGCATAGGCCTGTCACATCTCCGGTGTTTATGCGCTGGGAGGCGCTTCCAACAATACTCCAACCCAGTTCAGTCTTTATGGCATAAGGTTCATAGTCACCACCTGTAATGACTCGTTGTGGAGCCAATGCTCTAGAGCAGTCATAGCCGATGAGAAGTCCCACCCCACATTCCATAAGTGGGGGAAGTTCATGAGCTATTGCTGCAAGGTGATCCCACTTGTTAGCTGTTGTACAGGTAGGAATATGAGCACGTTCCAGTGGAATGAAGTCTCTGGTGTAGGCAGGGGGTAAGTCGATAGGACAACCTGAGGAAAACCCTCTGACTCGAAGTCCACTGACTCTCTGACTTTCTACAATAGAGTCTCTGCCCATCATGGTGGAGAGCTTGAGTTTTACTGGCTCACCCACAGCTTGTAACCTTTCACAAACTTCCTGATCTATGAATGTTTTACTACTCTGAGTATCGAGCAAGGCGTAAGCTAGGGTCTCTGATCTAGAAGTGTTGGGTACAGAGATCCATACTGGGACAATCATTGACGTGCTCCCACTTTTACCCCCATCCATACAGCATGATAGAGAGGACACATTTTCTTCAGCTTCAACTAACCCTTGTGAAGGGGTTTTGTCCACAGCGGGACCGGGGCGGTTCTCATGTAGTGAAGTGGGATGACTCTTTTTACATATGCTGCAGATGGCTTTGTTCCTACAGTACTTGGAATTGTGCCCTCTTTTCAGGCATGCAAAACACAGCTTATTTTCGTAAATGAACTTTCTTTTTTCCTCTAGTCTTTGCAATTAAATATTGGCATTCATGTATGGAGTGATTTTCTTCACAAAACATGCATTTGTTTGGGCTTGAGTCATTTGAAGCTGAACCCGTTCTTTTGAACCCGTTATAATCCTCTGACCTTGTTTCATCACTGTCATGAGGATTGGCCTTGGCACGTGTGTCTGTGGCCTCTACATTAGTGGCAAAGGCATTTGCTTTTGGACGCTTTGTCTCTCTTAATGGTTTCTCTTCAGGGGGTTTCAGTACATACAATGACGAGATTGGGTTGCATGCTATACGTGCCTCCTTAGAGACAAATGAAGCAAATTCTGCAAAACTAGGATAATCTTTGGCTTGGTCTAGTTGTTCAGTAACATAGCGATTCCACCTGGATGTTATCCAATCAGGGAGTTTGAGTAACAACTTCTGATTCTCTTCGCAGTCATTTAGTACCTGCAGGCTCTTGACATGGGGCATAGCACTGTTGCATGCTTGTAGGAAATCACTGAACTCTCTTAACTTAACACATTCCCTTGCACCAATCTTAGGCCATTTGTTAAGTTTTTCTCTAAAGGCACGCTGTACTACAAAGTAGTGGCCATATCTGGCATTCAATTTATCCCATGCTTGCTGATAGGCTTCTCCATCTTTCCTGAAAAAGCTACCTTCTAGAACAGACTTTGCCTCTCCACTAATGTACTTTTGCAAATAGAACAGCTTGTCTGCAGGATTTGAGCAACGTCTGTCTATGAGAGCCTTAAAGCTTGTGCTCCACTGTATAAACTTTAAAGGATCGCCCGTGAATATGTCAGGTTCTGGAACTGGAAGTCGACTAAGGGCAATTGATTCATTTAGTGCCTGTGCTAATGATGCTTCATTTATTGGAGCCTCCTGACAAGCTGTGCGCTGTTCAATGGGACAAGGTTTTAACATATTGCTGCGTACAGGCTTTGAAACACAACTGTTTTCCCTTGACTCTACTTTTAACTCTTCCTCTGTGTACACTTTAAGCTTGGCTTCCATAACCGCAATGTCTCTTTGATTTTCCAGTTGCCTCAGTTGTTGACGCTGTGTATCTATAAAGGCTTCCCTTTCACATTCAACCTTCTTTGCAGCTAACTGAGCAGCTATTTCAGCTCTCTTGGCTGATATCTCTGAGGAAGGTTTGGAACGCTCTGTATGTTCAGAGGATTTAGAGTTATCGGAGGCTGTGTGTTTAGAGGACTTAGAAGCCCCGGAAACTGTGGATCCAAATATGGAAGTAGCATATTCCTTGTTAAGCAATAGACGTAGCCTAGGAATTTCTTCCTCAGGATCAAATTCTTCATCTACCTCAACTAGACGTAATCTCAATAGCTGTAGTAGATCTGCTGATACAGCAACACATGCGTCTATTCTTCTTCTAACCTCCGGGGAGGGTGATGACTGAGAGTGACATCGTAATTTTTCATACTCTGCTTTAGCTTCTAAATCATGCTTCTCAAGAGCATCTATCATGTCACCCAAATCAGTTTCAGAGCACGGGTGCTTTAATTTTGAACGAATATCCCTTACTACAGTTTTCCATTTCTCATACACCGTGTAGAACTTCTTTTCACCTTGAGTTAATTGTTGCTGTTTTAACTCAAGCATCTTTGGTGTTAAGCGCTTCTCTCGAGAAGACTTCCTTTGTTCAACTACTGTATGTGACTCTGAATTTTGGTCAGTATTGTACCCAATGTCTAATTCCTCTGTCTGTTTTTGCTCATCGACTTGGGTTTGTGGTGTGTCACCATTAACTGACATTTTGGTTTGTTTAAACACACCTTTGTTATGTAGCTTCTTTAAGGGTCTGATTAGACAATGTACATACTAAATGAAATAACACACAATATTCTATAATGCTTTCATCAAGGTGTACTGACCCTTTAACCTTTTACTTTCAGTGACTCTCAAATATTTCCTTTTAATTTGTTGTGGAACCATTTATCAACAACCTGAGGAGGCAATAATATTGCATAGTCTGACCTCAAGATGAAGCAGATGAAGTAGGGGTGCACTTTGAAACCTGCAGTACACTGCAGGAGTTGAGGCAAAGTTGCACCTTGTATCCGTAGTCAGTTACTGTGAATGAGGACTGTAGCCATCCACAGAAGAAGCAGAGGTGCACGTTGAAACCTGCAGTCCACTGCAGGAGTTGAGGCAGAGTTGCACCCTGAAGCCTGAAGACCACGGCAGGCGGCGGTGTAGCAGGACTGCACTCTGATGTCTGTAGATGTTGTAGCAGGACTGCTCTCTGGAGCTGAAGACCACGGCAGGCGGCGGTGTAGCAGGACTGCACTCTGATGTTTGTAGACTGCTGTAGGCGGTGTTTAGGCCACGTTTTCACTGTAACTACTTCTGGTCATGAACGAGGTCCACGCATCATACTGATGTTTTCTTATTTATTTCTCCAACGTACAACACCGTGAAAACTAGAAAAATAATGACAAGATAATAATATTTCAGTGTCTGGCACAAACAAAACAATTCGCATATTCACTGTTTCTGTTGCAATAACATTCTTTCATAAGAACCCCAAAGTACAGGTAATTTAGCATAGTTAATACTTCAACCATCAATAAACCATACAAAGCCTACTGTATTTGAGTAAATGTATGAATTAGCAGCAGGCTTGTAATACACCAGTTGACAACAAAATTCACACAAACTGCAATAAACGTTATGCATTAAGCATCATGTGTAATTCTCATTCAAGGACTCAACATAACACACAATGGTTATTTACCGTGTTCGCCTTTTTGACCAGCTGTAGTTAGGTATCTTTGTGATCTCTCTCTTATTATTCAGCTGTAAAGCACAACAACGAATGGTTACATTATATCTCTCTTTATACTCTGTCCATTGACAATACCAGCTGTAGGATAGTGAACATTAAACAAGGGCGTTATTTATACCTTTTTGCTTTATAGCTTCTCTCTCTCATGTGTGTCTCTTTCGATCGTGAGTCGAGACGTAAACAGGAAGTCAAATGCTCGCGCCAGCAACTACCCAGCCTTTTACATGAAAACTTCCGGGGTAAAGAGTGATCATGTGACCTTCCAACAAATGTATTTAATTAATAAACACTGTAAACGCAAATATATGTAAACGATTCTTTTCTTATAAGTGAACCAAATGTACCACAAAACTTTATAACTTTTTACTTTCACTTTCAAAAAAGGCACAGAATCTCCGTGAATTTTAACATGAAGTTGCCATGGCAACCATAACACATGACGACGCTTTGAGCGTCAGTTACAGTGGTGTTTCAGTAAAGTTGACAGATGATGTCAACACCTGGGAGGATCGGGTGGCACAGTGGTAAAGTGCTTGCCCACCACCACAATTAATATGTCTTTGAACAAAATAGGTGATGACTGATCAGCAGGCTGTCCCAATGAGATGAGTACTGTAACATTTTGGGCCTCAAAGGATCAAAATGATCATCAAGGTCATGGTCAAAGACAGAACTGGAAGGACAGATTCTCATGAAACTTTGTGGGAATGAACACTATGCTGCCCTGAATATTGTGGGGATTAGAAGCTCAAGTAAAGGTCAAAGTCAAATTGCATATTGGCTCATATCTCAGGAATGGAGAAGACTCTTTGGTGCATGTGTTCTTGTATTCATCTGTGAATGACCACGGAGTGACCATGTGTCTTATCATGGAAGATACAACTTTTATGCAGTATGCATTTCACTTCAAAGGCATAATAACACAAAATGTATTTAGACCTGCAGTGAATGAGGTCACATCTTTAACTCAGCCTATCTTGCGAACAATAGGAAGGAAGAGCAGATCTGACTTTTGTCAAAAGTACATATGAGCTCACATCCACCTCCTCCACCTCCATCTTCTCTCGCAGCAGTAGATAGACGTTCACTGTGAACAGGAAATAGAAAGGCTTTTCAGAGGCATCCATCACAGGACAGAATGAGGCACATGTTGCCCTGTGTGCTCCTCTGTGAGTAGAATCTATTACTATTATTTATTACTAGTGGGTCTATTGACCTAATATTAACCCTTTTTAATAACGAGATTTACTTGCAGACTACCGGTAAGTACAGAGCTGACTCTCAAGTTCAGAAAATCTAGAGGGTTTATTTTTATTTTTTTGTTAGTTTATAGTTAGTTTAATGATTAAAGCCATATGTCAATGGAATCAGTGCAGTAGTTGTCAAGAATACAACACAGCGTTGATGCAACTACACAGTATAGAGACTATGCCTGGTATACCACAGTTCATTTTTTTATTCATTTACGCATTGGCAAAATTGGGATTATAGCTACAGTACATACAAGCTGCACATTTGTTGGATATTAGAGTATTGATGTAAATCATTTTTACATCCATTGATACGACATCAGGCCTGATTGTGAGCTTGTATCGTACTTTTTGTAACCTTAAACCTTTTTCTTCAAACCACTGTCCACACACAAATAGAAGCAGAATGCAAGAAAGTATGTTTTATAGAAATGATTTGAGTTCCAAAAGTTTGCTTAAAAGAAAATCAGAGATGAAGAGATTTGCACAAATGTTCATGATTTTCCAAAAATAACAGATTTACAAGCTCATAGTGCGGCACTCTGTGCCACGCTATGAGCCTGTATATCAGCTAAAGTTAAAGTGGTTAAAATCTAAAGTGACACAGATCTAAATGGTTAAAACGTTAAACATAAAGGAAAGGTTGTTGTGGCTTGTTTATTTGTTCTTATTGAACTTGAGTCAACTATAACTGTTGGTGTCATGTTGATAGGAACAATTGAAATGCACATATAGTATGCTTAGTTTGATATCATCTCATCAAATATGTTTCAGTGTCTCTCTTCTATGGACACAGTCAAGGTGAAGACCAATTTTCTATCTATTCTCTTTATTCACTCAGTCTCAGTCAAGATCATATTATATCTTCTCTTTTCAATTATGATACCTATTTATGTCAGTTTAATTACTGTGCTTCTTACTGTGATTTAGTGACAGAGAATTCTTTTTTTTTTTACTTGTGTTCTGTTGTAGAGAGACCAGCAGCAGCTGTCCTGACCCTGTTTCCCCCCGAGTCCCAGATATTTACTGGAGAGTCTGTCGGATTCACATGTGATATGAAAGAAGGACATATGAATGACTGGTTGTACAGTTTAGACATGAATGGCCAAAACATTTTCAATTTCACTTCATATAATAGAATTAGACTTCCATCTTCAAAGCTAAACAGTGGTGAATACCAGTGTACTGGACGTCTCAAAAGAGATAAACAGGTTGTAAAACAAACCAATAAAGTGCCTTTGATTGTAACGGGTAAGACACATCATCATACATTCTCATCACTCTGCAGTAGATCATTCATAGAAAAGCTGTAGTTCACCCAAAAATCAACTTATTTTCTATCAGTTACACACCCCATGAAGCCTTGTTATGAGATCTTTTTTTTTTTCTCGCATTCCTAAATAATTTGATGACTCAGTCAGTAATAGACTCAGTAGGACACACTTTGACTCCTCAAAGTGTCTCCTACTGAGTCTATTACTGACTAGACTAGACTCAAATTATTTACTGGAAAAAAAAGGGGGGGGAAGTTTTTTCCAGTATATATTAGACTGTAATTGATTTTATATATATATATATATATATATATATATATATATATATATATATATATATATATATATATATATATATATATATATATATATATATATATATATATATATATGGGGTGAACTACTTTAATTGTTGTCACTGTGTAAGCTCTTTAGAACAATGCTGTTGTAAGTGAGTAAGGGTACGTACATGAGTGATCATCACGTGACATGACCATAATAAGACATTCCTTAGTAATTATCACAGGTATAATCAAATATGAATTATATTATAGTATAGCCTGCCTATATCAGATTTCAAAATTTTATTCGTCACTGACTTTGTGGTACAAGCAGCGAAATGTTGTCAAGTGACCTGACTGTAAACCACCATGTGTGGGTTTGGAACAGCAGAGTTACTAACATAGTAAAAACTAGGCTTTGGCTGAAGTTATATCTTATTCATCATGGATTCTGACCTTTTACTTTGAGTGTATTTTATCCAGGAGTGATAATGCTTCATGTTGACAAATTACATCTGTTGACATTTGTTAAAGTAGCTAAAACAATGTTGCTGTTTTGCTAGATGGTGACGTGATCCTGGATATTCCATCAACTACTGTGTTTGAGAGTGAGTCTGTGACACTGCGCTGTAGGCGTCGCAATCCGGGGAAACCGACAGGGGTAAAGTTCTATAGAAATGGATCACTACTGAAGATGGACACAACCCACGATACAGAAGAGCTAACCATCACCATAAAGTCAAAATCTGATGAAGGCTTCTACAAGTGTAAATTTGACATTCCTGCCAATGCTGAATCACCAGAGAGTCTGCTTAAAGCAGAAGGTAGGGTACAGTAACATCCAGGCATTTTGTGCTGATAAAATAAAACATTGTGTCAGGGCTACAATTTGACAGATTTGGCTCACATACTGTAGGCTCACATTCTTTGAAAATAGCAGAATGTTGTAGATCAGCTGTGTTTCAGCAAAGACATTTGGTGTAAAGGGGAAGGAGCAGGCCAAGTATAGAAATGAAATATAGGGTTTAAGTGGTTAATGTGACAATTCTGTGTCCACAGCCCTGTCTACAGCTACCGTGTCATTTTCACCAGAGCCTGTCTACAATGGAGGGACACTGACTCTTGCTTGTTCTATACAGTCCGAGTATACAGACTGGACTTATAGATGGTTCAGAGGTGAGACTCCAACTAACGTTTCCTCCTCTGGTAGACACCATATAGTTGAAAACACACTCATCATTAGTGAATTGGAAGCTTCTGACCAGGATAACTACTGGTGTCTGGGTGAGAGACAGGACCGTCCTACAACCTCAAAACACAGTGATAAGAAACGACTTGCAGTTATTGGTAAGAGGATCATTTTACACATTTAAAGTATTTTAATGTCTGTTCTATCATTAAAGAAGCTATATGGATGGCAGTGACAGGTAACAAGCATTTAAGTAATGCTTTACTTTGTCATAATTCTGTATGTATGGTAATGATTTGGATAACACAAATGTGTGCTTAGTACTGACTTCAAGCATATATGAAAGAATGAATACATTGTAGCTTTGTTTGTAAACTATTTCAGAATAACATACATGACAGACAGAGATATCTCAACAGGTTTAACTGTTATAAATGTATTTCAAATGCTGTTTTCATTACAGTCATGGTGACTCAACCTTCTGTGCCTGGGCCCATGGAACCGATTTCTCCACTTACAGTGGCACTGATTGCAGGACCTCTTGTTGTGTTTCTACTGACCATCGTTCTGGTCCTGCTGTTTCGATACAGAACATCCAAAGGTGAGAACTACTACATAGATGGATTACTAAATTATAATCACTATAAGCAACATACTGACTACTATGGCATAGTAAGATTCAAAGAACTATGGATTTTTTTTACAGGTCATTGTTGTGCCAGGTAAATACACTATTGCTTTCTGTCTATTGATCAACACAACAGTAGATTCCATCTTGTTTTCTACTTCATTTATGATGCATTAATTATGTTTTAATTATAGACCTGTTCAGGGCTCTGCTAAGGGACAGAGGACCAATCAAAGTGCGGCTCCTGATGATGTGTACTGCTCACTGCAACATGGTCAGTCTTTGAACCAATCATTGATTAAGGATACTTCTGGCAAGGTCAACTTGAAAATGTATTTAGAACTTGAAATTAAAAATACATCTTCAATCATTAAACAATGAATTTCCTTTTTCCAAATAGGCCTACATTGTCATGCAGTTCATTTTGTGTTAATTGTTCCTAATTATCAAAATAATGTATACGTTTACAATTACAATTACAATTTACGTATGTGCACGTTCATGCAAGTGTGTGAGCTTGTAGATCTGCTATTCCTGGCAAAGAGATAAAAAAAGACAAAAGAAAAAAAACAGGGGCACCCAAAACAATGATGTATATAGAGTTTAAGTGGTTCATGTTAAAGTATGTTTACTTTTAGGCGACACCAGCATCTATGGAGTAATCCAGCACTCTGATGACTATGAAAATGGTACAGTATTTACTTTTTAATTAATTTCATTCAATTATTTTAATATATTTGGTTTTATTGTGGAATATGTATCATTTTATTTGTTAGACATGTCAACTGCTCTGTCACCATGCAGCTCACCACTCATCAGACAGTTTTGTGTACTGGTTTCAATTGTATTTTATTATTGTTGTTTATCTTTTTTTGCCATAACGCTATTTTATCTAGTTCGTATAGCTGGAACGACGACAACTGCTGCTGTTGTGTCAACTCCTCATCTGGAATGAATGAAGATATCTTCATGTCTGTAGTCAGATTATAATAACTGAGCTCTGAGCAACTCCTTCATAAATCACACTGAGTACTACGGCATAACAATTTAAAGGTTCAAATATTTATGGTCAACTTATTGTTTTTAATTTACAGATCCATTTTATGTCAGGTGAGTACAGCGTTGATCCCGGTCTATTCACCAACATGACAGCAGTAGATTCAATCCGATTTTCTACTTCAGCTATAATAAATATTTAACTTTTAATTAACAGACCTGTTCAGTTTCACGGAACCAATCAGGACTCAACTGCAGAGCAGGAGGCCAATCAAAGTGGGGCTCCTGATGATGAGTACTGTCCAATGCACGGTCAGTCTTAGATTTATTGATTGATTGATCAAAAGAAAAAATACATACATACATACATACATACAGTACATACATGCATACATACACACATACATACCTGTACATGCATACTTACTGTCTTACTTACTTTTAGGCAATACAAGTAACTATGAAGTAATGACGCGATCTGACTATGAAAATGGTACAGTATTATACTTTTTAAATCTATACTACTGATGTCCAAAGTAATTCATATTTTGAGGCCAACTGGTTATTGACTAAATGCCCCTTAAGCAGAGATATTTATGTGATTTTATTAAGATGGAATGGGAAATGAACTCGGTGAACGACCAAACTCTGGCAACCAACTGAGAGGTGAATGCACCAACATATTCATTGAACTAGAAAGATATTACCCACGAACAATCTGCAAAGCTTTCTAACTGCATTTCAACTCATTTTTCACTCACAGAATCACAAGGAAGAAATGAGTGAGATGGAACTCTTTGATAATAAATGTGAAGGTAATGCTGTGCATCAACTTCATTATGTTTAACCTGTTCTATAATACAGAGATTCTCAAACTTTTCAGGTTCACGACCCCCCAAAATAATCATATTTTAACTGGGGTCCCCGCCAAAATAATCATATTTGAACTGGGGATACCTGACATAATCATATTTGAACTGGGGACCGCCCACCTAGAAGCACTTGGAATTGAATGAGCTGAGGCATTACATTTTGTCTGATTCGGTTCTACAAATAAATATTGTGAATTATAGCCAGTCTACAAGCTCACAATATCTCGCCTTGCAAGGTGTTGTGAGCTTGTAATATTCGTAATATTTTCATTTTAGTGCTGTGATTAAAAATCAACACAAGTGCCACATTAGAAATGTAACAATACCTGTACTTATACTGTATGTTGGTTTGTTTACTGTTGAGTGAGAAACCACTTGCACATTAAGTAAATTATCTGAGGACCCCCCCTCACCCAAAATAATAATAATAATAATCATTTGGGGACCTGACTCATAGGTTAAGAAACATTGCGGCATGTAAAGAGTTAATTAAAAGTATTACTGCAGTAGATCAAACAGACGACTTACTACTACTGTGTGTACATTCACAATGTAACTGTGTTTCAGGTCCTTAGATGGAGTCGTGTAGGTCAACCCAACATGACAGAGAGATGGTTAAAAATGCCAAATCACCAGAAAAATAAATGTATAAAGTAATTGTTTTTATGTTCTGGCATGACTGTGGGATGACTGGTGCTTTTATACGTCAACTGTAGCACTGCCCGGAGGTAAATGGTTTAGTGAATATAAGCTTTTTGAAGAAAATATTGGACATAAATATGTGTTCAACTAAGTAAGACAATAACCTCAAAATAATTACAACACTTGATTGGATGAACAATTCTCTCAGTGAAACAGAAAATACTAAAAACAAGTGGCCAAAGATGATCTTAATTTGGTAACCAGCATTGGTTCTTCAAGATCTATTCTGGACACTTCAATTCATGGACTCTTTTGAGTCTCATTGCATCAGTTTTAAACAAAGTGTAATGGAGATTGTAATAAAGGATGCACATAAATAATAACAGCCAGAGGAGAATAGACGTCCCTACTTTGTTTTCATATTATATTGGTGTGCCTTGTTTTGTTTCACAGTGCATGTTTATGTATGTGATACTTTTAAATAATTATACATGATGCAGGTCGGTGATTGTAATGTTGACTAATGTTGTGTTACTTGAGTTAATCATCATCAATTATCACTTGAGATGTAATTGCTTTTATTTTTTATATTTGAGTGTCAGCAGTTTGTTAGTTTTTGTCTCTTGTTTTGTTATATTTTATTTCTTATTTCTTTGTCCCAAAAATGCTTTTATTTTTTTCCAGTTTTATTGTAAATATGCTCTTTTTTATTATAAACATGGAAAATAAAGACAATCTGAAAAAGTATAAACATAACATTGTTCTTTTGTGGGTGAATAGTTTTTTACTACACTATAATTATTTGAACACTTTAGCTACTAGTTACTTTGTATATTTTGATTACTATTACAAAACATACATGAACAACCTCATGGTATATACTCAGGCTATTTAAAAATAGCAGACCCCAGGAAGGTCCCCAAATGATTAGCTTAAATGTGCAACATTGTTTTCACACTCAACAGTAAATAAACCAACATACAGTATAAGTCTATAGAGGATACCTGCACATTTATAAAGTTACAATTTACTTGACTTTTAAGAGGGGGCCAAAATGTCAAATATTATGCAAGAATGAGGTTAACATGAAAATAGCCATGTTCACATCATCTGGCAGTGCAAGGCATTATGAATTCAAAATATTTATCCTAGGATCCGAGTCAAACTAAACGTAATGTCTATAATTCCAAGTGCTTGTCAGGGGGGGTCCCCAGTTATTACCAATATTTTGGGGGATTGTGGCCTGCAATGTTTAGGAACCACTGTACTAGAGTGTAATCGTTGCTATATACTGTGGTCTATACAGTAATGATTACTATCACAATATAGAGATACTCAACACTTATTTTAATAACACTTACTGGACCTTCGCTGAATAAAACGTCATATTACCTAATCTCAGATACAAACACATGTATAGGAAACAGTGCTGTTTTTATTGATGCAAGCAACACAAATCTGTTAACAAGGCATTGATTGACACGCTGCCCTCTGCTGGAGGCAGTTGACATAGCAGTCTGCGGTTCATTGGCAGATCATTGTTGATGTTGGCTTTTATTCTTTCCTTTTACTTTACATAAATCAATGCTATTGGTCACACTTTACACATAACGACATTGAAACACAGTTTTTATTTGTAATTTCCTGACAAGTAAGGGTGTTGGACATACAAGGTTTTCCACCCAACAGCAATGATATTTACTTTTTTACACAACACAGATAAAAACAGAACGATAATTTGTTTAGTTCAGACAACACAAGTTGGAATTAAATTAGTTTGGCACTAGAGTTAAGAGTAAGTTAAGGCATTTGTGTTTAAGAAACGCAACATTTTATTGTATTAATTTAAGTTAATTTCCTAGTTAAATATGCAAACATTCAGACATGATCGTGGCCACTGTGTGAAATCAGTGAAGGACCAGTATTGGCACTTTGCTCTTCAGAGAGGCTGAGTTCAGATCGCTTCTCACACGATGCTGTGACAATGTAAAGCCCCATTTATACTTCTTTGTACGACGTGTCGCACACTGAACATAGCCGATCTACAAGCCCACAACGTGTCGCATCCAACGACACGTTGTGGGCTTGTAGATCGGCTATGTGAGGCATGTGACAGTGACACACCGTCATATGATGAAGTATAAATGGGGCATAATCCTCCCAATGGAAACGTTGAAAAGACTGAAGGAAACAGTGTCTGTATCTTTAAGACACAGCCTTCGTCTTCGCTGTGAGGTGTTGACTGGTGGGAGGTCTTCATCACTAGTGCACCAAATACTCCTGTATAGACATTACGACCAAAGACATGGAGAGTGATTTGTAAAAATCACAGGAATAATTCAGCATTTAATTACAAATTTTGTAGGTGGATAAATATTGATTATTATCCCCCGGTAGAATGTTTATCACAAACCCATAGCCGTAAAAATCCAAAGGTCCCCATCATGCATTAAGGACAATATCAGTCATATTTTCACTTTTCAATGAGTCTAACATGGAGTTTTAACTTGAACTTGAATAGGTTTATACAGTAGGAGGGTCAAATGCACATCAAATAACTAAATATTGAATCAAATAACTGTCTGGGGTGCACACCAAAGCCAAAGTAGACGTTAAAATGAGCCCAGAAGTGTTTGAAAGACTAATCCATGTAGTCAATTATTTAAAAGAAAGGCTTTTTCTGCATTGATTCATTGATGTCTAAAATATATATTTGAAACATTTATAGAATGTATTTAACATTTTATAATAACTAAAAAATATAATAGTGGTCACCCTATTCTTGTGTGTGAAATGTGCATTATAAACACATTATAAATTAATATAAATGTACAATATTAATTGTATAGGAGTGCTCACCTTGCGCTTGTTGAGTTTGATCTGGCAGAAGGAGAAGGCTCCCACAACCAGGTAGACCCCTGCTGCTATGAAACAATTGTAGCTCACCTGGTCAAATAGACCATACACCGTGGTGGGAGGGTTCTTACTGTGGAGGAGGAGATATGTTAATGGAGAGTAGGGAATATTATGCAATTATAGATTATTAATAAAACACAACACTTATGTCATATCATAATATTACAAGAACCAAAATACCAGACCAACCTGCCGCATGATCAATGACCATTCTCTCTCTGTGTGTGTGTGTGTGTGTGTGTGTGTGTGTGTGTGTGTGTGTGTGTGTGTGTGTGTGTGTGTGTGTGTGTGTGTCTGTGTGTGACTGTGTGTCCGCGCACGTGGCATCTCTGAAGCTATACTTCCACTGTGACTCACACATACACACACTGTGACAATGTGGGTTTTCTCTAGCAGGGAACTTACATTATTTCATTATATTTCTCATATAACACTCTGAAATAATAGGACACAAGAAGCCTTCTGTAAATTCCTCAGTCTGAAATTAACCCAGAGAGTGGATAAATGGGACGGTATACCAAGTACATTTATTTGAGAAGTGTTCTTTTTTTTGTGCTTAATGAATGTTTTGGAAGCACCAACATAAGACTCAATAAAAGACACTTTGGATTACACTCTGAGCATTGTATGGAGTCATTTTTTGATACATAGTTTGGCTGCTGTTAATCTTGGACATTAGTCTATTGACTTTAATTAATCAAAAATTGTTTTTTTGATTCAACATTCACCATAAAGGACAAACAATACTTGTCCTTGTCTTCAAGGCTTCACCGGATGATTCACAAGTCATTTTTGGGGAGAACCATCCCTTTCAACAGGTCTTTGGACAGGCTGAAAGGATGCAGTGTAACTCACTCTCCACTGATGTCGTCTTCTGTCAGAGGAACGTCTTCGATCAGCACCGCAGAATGAGTTTTAAAGAAGATTCCAAGCATGGCCTGCAGGTGGAGAGAGATGGATATAAATAATATATTTTTTAAATAAAATGGCAAAAATAGCATAATATCCATTCATTGATATTAAAAAACAAAACTGTTTAGGCACAAATTAGGTCTCGACCTTGTACCCACTATACGTAATGAAAACTAATGTGTTAAAAAGATGAATGAAGTATGTGATCAAGGCACATTTTACATTATTTCACAGATTATATCGTTGGTGTTGGGCAGAAACCTTGCATCTCCATATTTCAACCTTTTTCCCCGTAAATTAATTACCTACATACAATAGTGTTGCACAAGTAGCAAAGATATACAAGCTCAAAACGTCATGATGTGAGCTTGTCGATTGGCTATTTTCACTATTTCACTAAATCTGTGTGAATTTCATAAATATTCAACCATTGAAAATTATTAACAATAGCTTGTGACTATAAAACTGTAACTACAATGGATCCATTGACAAACTGTTAATAAAGTGTTGCAGCTGGTAATGGTGCTAATTTTAATGACTTCATGTTTAACCTATAATAATACACCATCATTTATCACTTAATTTTTTAACAAGTTGGCTCCTCAAAGTCACTTAAAAAACAGTATAACGTTTACCTCTGAGATGTAGTGTAGCATGAAATGTAAATATTCAAGTACAAATAAATAACTTCATATTGTACTTAATTACAGTGGCTGAGTAAATATACTTAGTTACTGATTTCAATAAACTCAATCAATATAGTCATTTAATATTTGCCTCTGAGAGATGGAGTAGATTGTAGAAGGAGTAAACTGGAAATACTCAAGTAAAGTACATAGCGGGTTAGGGTCTAGTCTAAACTGTACTTAAATATAGAGCTTGAGAAAATGTACTGTACTTTTTAACCACTCGTCCAATACAGACAGTAGTATATGGACCAGTAATTCGGGTTTTAAGAATAATGGTCTAAATAAAGTACTATACTTATTTGTAAAGCTCACAAATAGACAGTAGTTAAGTTAACTAAAGTCCAATACAGTAATAAACGTTAAAATATAACTTCTTACCAACATAATAACTGCCCAGATGCTGATCACAATGCCACAAGTGGCTATTTTGGGTCCACAAACCAACAGCATGGCTGTTAAACACCGTGACGAAGTTATAAACAAATAAATCAAAGTTTGTCCGTGGTTTTCGGGTTGTCTAAGTGTTAACAAAGTATTAAATCAAGTACTAAATGAGGAAAAACTGGTCGGAGTTGAGTTCTTTCGGTCAAACTTTGGGTCACACTTGGAGAAGAGTCAGCTGACTTCTCTGCTCATTACTGTAACGGGGAAGTGCAGTTGCGGAGTTGTGCCAGAGGTGTCGCTGTAACAGAAAGATCAGATCTACAAGCTATCAACGCGTCACTTTGCGTCGTGTTGATAGTTTGTAGATCTGATCTTTTTTGGAAGAGTGCCTACGGAACGCCAAAAGGGTCATAATTCATGTCTATTCGCAAACCCCGCCGGTCACGGTGTGTTCAAGAATGCAACGTGTTACATTTGGTTGTTTGTTTCATATAGACCTACTGTATTATTGTAGAAAATAAATACAGGACTTACTTTAAGCATTTTACTCGAGTAAGTAGACCTATTGTAAATGTGTAATGAGTGGTTTTTACCGTATGTTCTTGTGAGATATCCTAGTAGCCTACTAAATACGTTTTGCTTTTCTTGTGAAATATTAATACTTTCAAGAGTTGCTTGCAGGTCTTTTTTTTTAAATACTGTATGGAGTTTGAGGTATAGATGTCAGGATTCTGTGTAGTAATGAATGGAGATCACTAGGAGTCAGCATTTTCACAGGAGAAAGCCTTTTCTCCTGTGAAAGTCTTTAGAAAATGAAACTTTTGTCCTGATAAGCATAACAAAGACTAAAACCAAGTACATTTCGTACTTGATCTGAGTTAGGCTACTTATTTATTTATTTAGTTAGTTAGTTACCGGTAGTTAGTTAGTTAGTTAGTTAGTTAGTTAGTTAGTTTCAATAAATACTACATTTACCATGTTCATTAACTGTTAATTGCTGATCTTTTGCTATTTCACATGTATTCTGGAATTATTATTAAACAGTCATAACAAGTTGAAGATGATGACATCCTTCTAGTAAAGAGCTCGCTGTCAGTCTGAAGAAATGGTAAGCTATATCAAGTGGGCTACTACTAGGCCTACTATGACTTGTAGATGGAGCTCGGACTTGTAGGGGTGGCTCAGAGTAGATGACAGAGTACAGCAACTTGCAATGGGCCTGGTGTACAAGATACACTACACCACTATGATACCCAAGTACCTGTCAAAATAATTTATAAACATTAAAGATGTCCATAATTACAACACCAGAGGCAGCGCCACAGATCACTTTCAACCCAGGGTCAAACTCTTTTTTCTGCTATACCACCAAAATGTGGAAAGCCTTACCGAAGGCCATAAAGGAGTGTGGATCACTAGCATCCTTTAAAATTGCCCTGAAAAACCACTTACAGGCAGCAGCCCTAACCTAGCCCAACCCTACCCTCCCCTGCCCCTTCTTTGTATATACTTACTGTTTGTTTAGACTTACTGTTTTCCTTTTTTTGTTCTCTCATTTTATTTTTCTTTGTGTGTTCTATTCGTCTGTCATTCAATGTTATATGAGATACTTTAATGGTTTCCTGTGGAAATAAGCTTAGTCTTTTCATGGATCTCCTTTTAGTAGACCTTGTACCAGTGAACTGTACCGTCATGAAACTGTACCTTTTCCTATGCAAACTTCTAATAAAGTCTTCAATCAATCAATCAAAGTCTTCAAAAAGGCCTCTAGCACAATGCCAAGAAAACAGAAATACTGACAGTTAACACACTCCAGAACTGACCACACGGGTGTCCAAACTTTTCAAAGGGGGGCATATTTGAAAATATGAAAATAGGCTACCTTAGGACAGACAGCATCACCTGTGCATACATATTCTTTGGACCATCCCAAAGTCACATACAAATCACATCACAATTTTATGTAATTACATAATAACAATAGTTTTGCCAAATGTAACCAGTTGTGAAGAGGTCTCTACAAACATTTATTTGAATGAGACCACATGTAAGGAGCAAGCAGTTAGGAATCCTTACAAATTCTACTGAGAAATTGAAAAAAAAACAACAACATGTGAATTTCACATGACTATTAGTGGTGGGCCATAAATAATACATTTTGGGAAGGAAGCTGTGGGTCATATATAAAATCTGCCATAGTGCTCTGGTTGGCCCCCAGGCCAGACTTTGGACATGCCTACAACTACTATGATTATGATGATTACAAGCATAGGACAGTAACAAAGTTAAATGTAGTACCTTAGGCTACTTAAGTACACTTTCTGAGTATCTATAGGCAGGGACGTGCTGGCCATTGGGAAAAGCGGGACAACTCCCGAACGGCCGGCTCATTCCCGTCCGGTCCAGGCCAGCCATAAGGAAAAAAGAAAAAAGAAAATGTCTGCCTTCGTTCCATTTTGTACATTTTTTCGCAAAGCAAAGCCCTGCTTCATCATACAAGGCCGTCCCACAAATGTAGTGAAAACAGCAGATCACTGCGAGGCGTTGTGTGCTTGTAGATCGGCTGTTTTCACTAGTTTAAATAATTTTTAAAATGATAAATACAAAACAAACGGTTTTGGACATACAAGGTTTCCACCCGACAACAACGAAATATAACTCATGTAATTGGCCCACTGGCTTGTCACTTGTCATGATCTGAAATGGCAAATCTTTGAGTAGCAGCAGCGCTATAGAGAGAGATATCGCTCTATAGCGCGCAATGAGGGCCTCTCCAACTCTTTTTCCCGGGCTGAATCAGGGGCCCTGCACGTCCCTGTCTATAGGCCTACATTCCTAAAAAGATATAGGCCTACTACTACAATAGGCCTACTTGAGTGAATGTAGGCTACTTTCCTCCACTGATTATTACTCTCAGTTATGATCATAGAGTTATAATAAGAAGGTTATGATGGAAAGTATTCCATCATAATTGCAAACCTTAGCGCGCGCGCACACACACACACACACACACACGCACGCACACGTATTGATCCAGTGAAAAAGGACACCTCCTCCTTCTCTCGCTCATTCCTTCTTTTTACCTCCTCCCCTCTGCCCCCTCGTCTCCTCTCCTCGTCTCCTCCCCTTGTCCCCTCGTCTTTCAGTGAGTGTTACATTCCTCAAGAGCCGCACTCTTTTGTTCCCCAGTCTTCTCCTCTAGATCTAGAACGAATGGATTTTATACATGATGATCAACAACAAACAGACCATTCCCCCACCACGACACACCAACACTGAGCTGCTTTATCAACGGATTAAGATGATCAGCGCGGTTAAAAAACGTTTAAACTGTGTTTGTTGAGAGAAGTTTGTAAAATTCAAAAGTTAGTGTGAAAAGCAGCGGGGTGTGAGCATACATTCCTAGCAGGACAAACACCACAAGAAGAGGGATTATTCAAGGACGGCGACACAATAAGAGTGAAAGTAATGTGGAGAAATACTTCTCTTCAGAAGTATTTCTGAACAGCGAGTTCTGGTAAGTTACTGGTAAGAATGACTGTTTAAATAGTAGGCTACTTCTGTCTTTGCGTCATGAATGATCGCCTTGCTTGCTGCGTTCAAGGAAACAAAGTTACTTATTTCCAAAGCAGAAACATATAAAAACTTAGACTGCAACAAGGAAACTATGTAACTTTTGTCTGAAAACGGTAAGTTTTATTTGCATATATATCATTTGTTTATTTCGTGAAATCATGGGCTACTTGGTGTCTATAGCATACTGTCTACGTTGCATTGCATTTTGCCTTGAAGAGTCCTTGTAAGGCACGTTTCAGCTAAACTGAGCAAGGCACATTTCACTGCGTTCTCTAGGCCTCAATTTAATAATAATAATAATACATGTGTAATAATACATATTGATGATCCACTTCTAAGCTATAATGTGGTGTGAAAACAGCATGCTTTCACAGACACAATTCAATTAAGGCAAAACAGCGCCTATAGCAGCCATTGCAGGAACTTTCATCATCAAATCAAACTAGTAGAACTAATCAATTGTTTAATTATTGTTCACCTGAATCTACTTGTAGGCTTTTTAATCAGTAACAGCTGTGTAATAACCTGACAAAAGGTACAGATGTATTGCCATCGAAATATAACTTTCTTACAGTATAGCAAAGGTAAATTAAAGTATAGGCCTACTCACACATGTCACAATCCTTGCATTGTATGCTAATTAGTAATGAATGAATGTGTTCAGCACTTTAATATTGTTGTAAATGTTGTAATTACTAATGCATTAATGTGTTTGTCGCTTTAATGTTGTAATTAAAAGCCATTCAATAGCCTACATCATTTACTAGTTTAGTGGGGGTTTGATTGATTATACTTTACTAACAGTTTGCAAATAGTACAGTGGAACAATTATACAATGGTGCTAAAAGGATAACACAAAAAGCCCTGCAACCAAATTAATATTAATTTGGGGTGCTTGACAAGACACAGTTTGAGAACCACCAGTGGTCCACTTGTGTAGCTCAGGGATTCTGACACATTTGCTTTTGTTTTTGAACCTAGTCCTCATTCAGGGCTCAGAATCAGCCTCACTGTCACGTTTATATGTGTTAAGAAGTGGGTCAAATACATTTTCATATGACTTCCATCATTTATACTTTTAAGATAAGATAAGACCTTTATTGATCCCATGAGGGAAATTCAGACGCCAAAGGCAGCACAGTTAAAAGATACAGATTACAGGACAAGAAAAAGTACTGTAGATGCAGCAGCTGTGCAGGGTTAGCCTTGGATCAAGACTATCATAGACATAGTTTATTGATTTTGACATTTGCATATATCATAGATACGAATATAAAAGTCAGACTCGATAAAATACATCTATGATAGTCTTGATCCAAGGCTACAACAGGGTCAACTCAAGAGACATCACATTCAACACAACAGCACCATCAATAATTGACAAATATACAACACTATACACCTTCAACAGTGTTTGCATAGGGCAGGACCAATGAAATACAAGAAAAGGCACAGTAAAGCATGTCAGATATAGTGTCCATACTTTACGGCACTGTTGTATTCCGAGCAATTAGTCTTCAGGGAAGGGAAGAAGAACAGAGATAGATATAATAAGAGAAAGGGCAACAAGGATAGTAACAGGTCAAATAACCACATCTTCCTGATATGAGTAGAGAAAAAAACAAAACAAGGACATGCAGAAAAGGCTTGTTCTGAGTCTGCACGTTGTTAGTACTCAAGTAAATCAAAGTACACAATAATTACAGTAATCAGATCAATTTACATCAAACAGGTTTAAAACATATAATAATGAATCATGTTAGAAACTATGCAATTGCTGAGTTCTTATTGTTAGACCGGCCTAATGTGAAATGCACAGTGATTCTCAAAATCTTACAAGGGGATTCCATAGGGTCCCCAGCTAAATAATTGATAGCTGGGAACCAAATGGACCCTTATGGGTCTGTAACTGTGAGTGTGCAAATGGAACCAAAATGGACTCTCTGTAACGCTGAGAATGTACAGGTCTGTAACTCTGAGAGTGTACAAATTGAACCAAATGGACCCTTACCGGTCTGTAACTCTAAAATAGTGTACAAATGGACCCTTACAGGCCTGTAACTCTGAGAGTGTATAATTGTGTACCCTTATTAGAGTTATATACATCAATTGGGTGTCCTTGGTGTAATCTAATGCATATCCAAGTGGGGGTCCTTGAAATAAAACAAAAAAGGTTTATAATCAATGTTATCTCCACTGCCCAGCAGGACGCGCTGTCTCCTCTGAAGCAGACACAGGATGGAGGGCGAGAAAGAGAGAGAGCGAGAGCAGAGAGAGGAGAAGGAGAGCGACGAGGCAGAGGAGGAGTACGAGGAGGACCAAGATGAGGAGGAGGACCCGGAGGGGGCCGCTCTGGTGTGGCAGGAGGGCCAGCAGGACCAGGACGAGCTGGGCCTTCCCATCATGCACTGGGAGGCACTCAGCTTGCGCATCGCCGAGCTGGAGAAACAGGAAGAGGAGAAGAAGAAGAACGCCAAGGTCAGGGGTCAAGCTGGGTTTTTACTGTTAAAAACGGTATCGTCCTGTGACATGGTTTTCATAGGAAACCTGAAAGATTAACTTAATTTAACATAATCAAAGGTAGTGAAAGGTATTAATAATCATTGCAAGCATTTGTTTTGCACAAAAAAACATTCCTTGGGCTACAAATGGCCCCAGAAAACGCCCACAAAACTGTGAAAAGTGATCAAAAGTGATGACTCATCACTTTTCATCACTAAACCATCATTGTCTGGGACCATTTGTAGCCCAAGGAATGTTTTTTGTGCAAAACAAATGCTTGCAATGGATTCAGCATCTTAACAAACCCCTAGTTAGACTCCTCACATCCTACTTAAATACCCAGAAAAAAAAGGTTTTCTGGGTATTTTCCTCCTGTATAGAAAGTCGATGGGAGCCCAACTTGATTTGGCCGCTGTGGTGACCCCGAAGTTCGCCGACTCGGGCGACCTATAGCTAAATCATTAGAGCATGCCCTGGGCTACATCTGTGCAATTTGGCGCCTTTAGATTGATTAGCACGAAATTACCATTCTATCTCCCTAAGGCCTCCGACTATGTCTCTCCAGCCCTTTAAAACAAAACAAAACAAAACATTTGAGGTGGGTCACAAATGTGATCCGATCAGGAAAGAGAATAACATTTTCAGCAATTCTGCTACCTTATTTGCTTACTCACATCCAATTTCACTTATACCGTATCCTATCGTGTATGAGTTCTCTCTCCTAATTGGATGAAATTGATATCCTGACCTGAAACTGTATTTTCGGTTAAGAACTGGTGTTTTGGCTGCTTCGCACATGCATGGATAAACTGTAGTGATAAACTCATTCATGTGCTGAACTGTTTAACAGTGAGGGGACCACTGGGTGACTGGGTCACATACGAAGTGAGGACACTGGTGACTGCGCAGTGTGTGGTGGTGACACTGCAGGATGAAACTTACCCAGTCCTGAGTCATGAAATACTTATTACATAACTAAATATTTATAGAATCCTGTCAGAGAGTGTCTGGCCATGTCAATATTCTCTGTGTGTGATTGGCTATCCTTGAGTATGAGTATTGTATATAGCCCACGGTTGACTTCATTAAGGGGCCTTTCCATTAGGGTTTTGAGCACGGTTTGGTTTGGCACGGTGGAGAACCAGTTTCAACCTGGTGTCTTTATTTTGGGTATGTTGTTATAGGTGACCGGGAAAGGGAGCACTGAGGGTATAAATAGAGACAAGGACAAACTAGACACAGGTGAACTCAATGACTATCAACTCAGGGACAGCCTGGGGTCAACAGGACACCAGTGGTGGACAAAGTAGGCTACTCAACCCCAGTACTTTATATTACTCAACTAGTCCTAACTGCAAGTGAAAACTGCGCTGTCACATTTGTACTTGAGTTAAAGTACTGGAGTACTTTGGCTTTTACAAATACTTAAGTACATAAAGTAAAGTGCTTTTGGCAGCATAGCACTTTATTTTTGACCATTGTTAAACATATACGTTCCTCACATATAATATGAGAGGAATATTATGTCTCAGTCACAAGCAGTTCTTATAACAATACATATCTTACAGTATAGGCAGCAGGTCAATATCTGAGATTATCATGAGACCCAGGATGAATGACACACTCTCTGTCGTCAGATAAAGTCTAGTAGATATGATATTAACAGTACAGTACAGTGTTTTGAAGTATCTGTACCTTTTCTGAATATTAGTTACTTTGGAAACTTAAGACTTTCACTCCACTACATTTCAATGTTTTCGTTACGTGTAGCATAGCTCTGAAGTCAGCTTTGGAATAGTTTTTCTTTTCAAAAATGCAAGTGGCCACATGCTGTGTTCCTCACAGGAGGAAACCATTCACAGTACCCCACTGGTTCTCAATGTGGGTCTCAGGGACGCCCATGGGGTCCTTGAGGAGGTTCCAGGGGGTCCGCAGCTAAACAGATTGATAGTTAGGAACCGAATGGACGTACGCTCTCAGAGTTAATGTAGATTTAGGTCCCAGATTTATTTTTAAAAGAATGATCAAAATGTGGTCTGTGGTCCAATGCATATGAAATTGGTGGTCCTTGAAATGACTCTCACTGCAATACCCAACTACCCACTCCTCAACCATATAACGTGTATAAAGCAAACACACAGCAGCTGATGGTAATGGTGACAGATGCATAGCTGCATGACATTTACAGCTAGAGGTATGGACATTCATCTACCTACACTATATAGCTGTAATCATCCTGTCACTCAGGTTAAACACAGCCTTACTGTCAACTGTGAAAGGCTTTTTAGAGCAGCTGGATTGATCTACCAGGGGGGAGGGGAAGGGGGACCACAACTTCTACTGAAGTTAAAGTGCAAATTACACTTTGGGTAAGTAGTTACCTTGTCATGATGAAACTGGGTGGGTGGGTGGGGTTAATTTAAATGACAACGGCTGTCCTTTGTATTGATTTGATTGCATTTCAATGGATTTCCTTTAGTTTCTATAGGCTTTGTGTTTGGGGCATACCGGTTCTAGCAAGCAAGTCAGTGTATTTTATTTGGCCGTTTCAGAGAATTACAGGTCATTTATGGTAGGGTTTTTGCGATCCCCTATATCTCGTATATCACTATTTCTTTATCATAAAAAAATTAAATAGACCACTGTGTTTATTTTAGAAAATCTTTTGAAATCATAATAAAACATAATCTATGTTGATGTGTGTTTTATCGCAGCAGCAGAGCAGCAGCTGTCTGGAGCGAGGCAGGACGCCGGTCAGTTGGACAGAGGACAGAGACAGAGACAGGGGACGCAGCCTGAGGGAGACATGCTGGGAGGACTCTGAAGACGACTGCAACAGCAGAGTGATGGCACTCACGTCACGGTACACACACTCCGCATGTTGTTCTACTCTTCATAGGTCCAAAACTGTTATGCTTCAAGTAGCAGCCACGCTTCGAGCTTGCATCTGTGACTTCTGATGCATTTGTGTGCCGCTGTAGTATGATCAAGTATGACGTTAAATTACAGAAAAAAACGTTAAAATACAGAGATAATAGGTTTCTGCCCGACACCAAAGATATGTAAGGTATTTGCTTTCTGTGAACACAGAACAGAGGCATGAAGGAGTGGTTCCTTGAGGCCCACCATCTGACAAAAGCTGTGACCGCACACATGCACAAACACACTTGTTTTCTTCTTCTAGATATTTTAACCACTTACACCCACCTTATACACCAAAAAATAAAAATATCAAATAATTTGATTTAGAGTAGGACTCGTTTTGAGACTGCAAGGTAGAATAGGTGCAAGAAATTGTTAGCTACACAGTGACATAATTTACAATAATGTCAAAGCCTCAGCCTCAGTTTCCTTGGCCCTGCTGGAACTTGGAGAGGACAGGCACAAGAAAATACCACTAAGAAGTAATGGAAAGGCAACAAATGAGGGTAGAGACATGGCGTGACGACCAAGAACTAATTATGCAGTGGAAATGCGACATAAGTATGGTTACATTTAGACATGGGTTTGGTGTGGGTAAGGTTTGGAACCATTGGTATATTATAGTTAATCGTGGGTTTGGTGTAGTTACGGTTGCCATTATGACATCGTTCAAAGGTTGGGATGGGCGGGGTCAGAACTGATTTAGGGTGTCAGGGTGCCTCAGAGATGCTGTGACTACCCGAACTGCTTCGACCACTGTGATTGGTCAGACGCTCCGCGTTGTTTCGGCCCATTCATTCAGCCCAGCTTCAAGTTCATTCTGTCAGGCAGATGGAAAAGCAGCGGTGGTTTGGGATAGTGATGGGCAATCCCGTTCATTTCAGTGAACGGATCATTTCGTTCACGTTCACAGTAATGATCCGTTCAAAAGATTTGTTCAAATGATTCATTCATAGCGTGATCGTCCCGTGAAAAACACTATCGCGGGAGCGTTTTTATTACATCGCGAGTACAGCCTGCCCTAGCGTCCTGTCTGCTGGCCGGGGCTATTAGCTCATACCCTGCCAAAAAAGACGTTTCTATAATAAAAACGTCTTTTTAACTATGGACCTCCCTTTTTTTTTTTCAAAAGATTTTTTTGAAAAAAAAAATGTTGGACCTCCAACAATGTACTAGGCATGATCGCGATCGCGAAATTGCATGTTTAACCCCCATACCAACCACATCTTTATGATGGCAGCCATGTTTGTTTACATTTGAAGAAAACATAAGGGCTGCCTTCTCCTGAATGCCTGAACGGATTTCCAAGCGGATTTTTTTGTTTGAAAGCTGTGAAAAGCATGCACATGCATAGTGCATGATCTGTGCACGAATGTGTGCACCAGCGTGCACACTATTTTTTTAACCCTTTGTTGGCGAAACGGCAATATAAGAGGTCCCACTTTAAATATGGCACCGACTGAGTTAGGGGGAGGGGCGGGGGTGTGAACGAGCCATTTCAGGGATTTGAACGAATCGTTCATGAGTCATGCTAATGATTCGATTCTTATGAACGAATCACTCATGAACGACACATCACTATTTGGGATAGACATTAGCCAATAACTGTGACAAGACTGTACGTTGGTTGACACCGTCTATATGTTTGTTGTGTTCAGTCTGGGGACTCACATGAACCTGCAGCTGTGCTTCATCAACAACAGTGAGAGTGAGGATGACGAGGAGGACGAAGACAACAACAAAAAGGTTACACACACGCACAGACGCATGCACACACACACATACACACAGATGCATGCAGACAGACACACGCACGCACGCACGCACGCGCACACACACACACACACACACACACACACACACACACACACACACACACACACACACACATTGGGAGGATGCACGTGTGTGTGTGTGCACAACAACCTCCCAATGCGTGTGTGACTTGTCAGTCATATGTTAGTCAGACATTGCAATTTAACTCACAATGTCAACAACAGCCTTCCTTACTATCATTATAGTAAATTACTGTACTTAAGTACAAATTTGAGGAACTTTTACTTTACTAATATGTCCATTTTATCATTGCCTATGTTGTATGATTCTACTCCACTACATCTCAGGCAAATATTGTATTTGTCTGTATGTATGTATATATATATATATATATATATATATATATATATATATATATTTATTTATTTTTTTGTTTTTTTTTTGTTTTTTGTTTTTTTGTTATTCCACTCCAATTATTTGACAGCTTTAGTTACAAGTTACTTTGCAGATTTAGACTATTATTACAAAACATAATTAATCAGACCTATTTGAAGATATCACAACAGGTTGCAATGAAGATCTGATATTTCCCAAAACAATTGACACATTAAAAATACTTTTACTTTGGTTTTGTAAGTATATATTAATGCCAATGCTTTTTTGTAATTTTACTCAAGTAAATATTTGAATTCAGAACTTATTTGTAACAGTATTTCTTTCTATATTGTGTTATTACTTCTTTTACTGAAGTAAAAAAACAACAACCACAAGAACAGTGTTAGAAGTACTTGTCTTGTTTTACCACTAATGATAGGTGTGATGGTAATAAGAACATGGATCAGATGAGTATGATCAACAGCATGAAGTCACTTGTTATCACTATAAAACATAATTATTGTTTTGATTACATATTATCTCTGTCGGGCAAAATGCCCTGCTTCGTCACGCAAGAGTAAAATGACACCTCCGGCACTCGAGATAAGAAGGAAAAAACAGTGCCGGGATAATTTTGATATCTGATCTGTGATCATAGAATTATCTCAGCAAACATTGTAAATAAGAAATGTTTGATTAGTAAAATCATATATGCAGTGTTTAACACCCAAAATCAGGTCCATCTAAAATAATTGTCCTGATTAAAACTAGAATAAAATGTCAACAGTTTTTGTCGACTATAAAACTAGACTAACTAAAATGACGTTGTCTTGGACTAAGATAAATACCTAAAAGGCTTAACTTTTAGTCGACTAAAACCTGACTAAATAAAGACAGGGTTAGAAGGTTGACTAAATGTGCTAAAAACTAACAAGGGCGATTGAAACTAGACTAAGACTGACATTAAATTAAAAGAATGGCTCATAAAATGAACACTAGCAGCATGACTAAAACATTCCTAGTGCACAGACTGGATCTCATACAGGCTGCTGGGATGTAGAATTTATCTTTTTTGCTAGTCCTATTATGCCAGCTCAGCATCACAAAGCTACATTAGAGATACTGTTCCTCCGAAACAGTGTGGGCTCGCTCGTGACTATATTCTACAGTGTGCTATATCATGTGAAGTTCAACCAATATTCCAGCTACCACCACTCCCAGATTCTCCACACCTCAATTGCACCTCATTGGCTAAGCCTTTGTTCTGTCTGCGACGGAACTCACGCGACGGAACTCACTCTATAAATAATGAAGATAACATAGTGTTCTCGCCTTTCAGGCGAGCCCACAATAAGTGACAGCCATGTTTATAATGAGAATTAACAGTAAGGAGGCAACATGTTCCTGTTCATCTGAAATGACTTCATCTTCTCATGTGTTTATCTACAGAAGGCAATGAAGAGAGGAACAGTGCAGGTTCCTCATCCACCCCAGACTGCTCCTGTTGTAGCAGAGAGAACCAAACCGTCCAGGAGCTTCAAGAATGCTCTGAGGTCCCTACGAGACAAACTGAGGACTGACCACAAGCAGCAGGTGAGAGGGAGGCAGTGACACATCTGCCAGGATGAAAATCTAATTGTCTGGTTGGACAGACAGACAGACAGACAGACAGACAGACAGACAGACAGACAGACAGACAGACAGACAGACAGACAGACAGAGATACAGAGAGAGAAAGACACAGACGGACAGACAGACACACACGCCAGACAAACAGGCAGAGAGGGAGAGAGAGCAGAGAGACACACAGATATAGGGAGGAATAGGTCTATCGAGATCAGACTAATCTTTATTGTCACAGCACAGTTTTAAAGGTGTAAAACAGTGTGTTTTTGTGCAAGTTCTGTGCAAGCGTCCAATGACAACAAATGGAAAGCTAATAATGCTATAGTGTGTGTGCCTGCATGTGCTTTGCTCAGAACCTCTGGCTGATGACCAAAAAGCCTAATATCTTTTTAGTTAGTACTTTTAACATTTGTTATTGTAGGCTTTTAAATGTAAGTACAACTTTAAATGTTAAATGTTGCCTTTTACTCGAGTAAAACAGAGTATTTCTACATTGTGGTATTGCTTTTAATGAAGTATAACATGGGAGTGTTTCTACCACCACTGGTCCCGTACGGCACACAGAGCGTGATGGATGTGTTTTGATGTGACTTCATTGAATTGGATGCATAAAAACACAGGTTGTTTCTGACTAAAGGCCCATTCCCACTGGGCCAGATAACAGATATCTGGAGATATTTCTCCAGATATTTCTCCATGCAAAGTGGATGGTAGATACAGATAAAAAAATGTTTTGCCACAGATAAAAGTATCTGTGGCAAATATCTGTGTTATATATTTTTTTTATCTGTATCTACCATCCACTTTGAATGGAAAAATATCTGGAGAAATATCGCCAGATATCTGTTATCTGGCCCAGTGGGAATGGGCCTTAATGCAGTTAGAGTTGACTGGGACAGGCTGGTGCCACCGCTAGAGCAGAGAGTCATGGGTACTTCCTGTTTGGGGACAGCAGGACAGCAGGTTCACACACATTTTGTCTTGTTCTGTTCTGCTTCTCAGTGTGTGTGTGTGTGTGTGTGTGTGTGTGTGTGTGTGTGTGTGTGTGTGTGTGTGTGTGTGTGTGTGTGTGTGTGTGTGTGTGTGTTCGTCTAATCTGATCTGTGCCCTTTTGCTACTCATACCTCTCTGTTAACCACTTTAGATGGCCCCAATGAACCCAGTGTGGTGCCCCCTGCACCTGTGTTTGTCACGACCATGACATGACACTTTACTTGTCGATTAATCATTGCGTTTTTCCATCTACATCAAATCTCTTCATCAAAGACAGCCGATCTACAAGCTCTAAAGTTTTGCTGATTGCTCCCCCATAAAAGTCAGTAGGGCCCTCTGGAAAACAATGTAGCCCACACCTGGGGTTGGAGGTATCTTACCAACTAGCGAGGGGTCAATACAGATTTGTATTTTATTAATTTACAATTTCTATTGGATCTGATTTCAGCTTATTATCAGGCCCTCTCTTAAATTCAATGCAATCAAGTATTATCAGAGACACGTGACGTATTGACTTCCTACTCGGTACATCAATCCCTCAGGTCTGCGACGATGCGCACGCTATGTAAGTTAAGATGTGTGGGTGACAGATATGCACGCACACAGAGCATATCTATGCCAGGCTCGGTGGAAACCCATTATTTGGTCAAAACTGATGGTCCAAAAAAGAAAAGAAAAAAAAAACTTGGCGATTGAGTCTGTGCAAAGTCTGTGGAGAAAATAGCATTGTGCCGTCCGTCCATCCATCCATCCATGTTCAACCGCTTATCCAGAATCTGGTTGCAGGGCTAACAGTTCCAACAGAGATTTCCAGTGTTACCTCTCTAGAGCAACCTTTTCCACTTGCTCCAGGAGAAAACCGAGGCGATTGTGCCAAATCACATCTTATTGTAAAGGAATAGTTCACAGAAGAAATTACTTTATTTCTATTGTTTACCTATCCGGGGTTGTCTTTGGCTTGGGTTTTAGTTTGTAAAGCATTCCTGGAGCGAGTCCTGTGCCTGGGGTGTGCACACTATATGAGTGTACAGTATATGAGGTATATGAGGGATTGAATGTCCCTGAGGAGTCTCAGAAGTATGTTGGAGAAAGAACCCAGACCAGTCAGTGCAGGTTGGGCAGAATAGTCACCATTGACGTCCAGTTGTGCAATACCCGTTGTGTGTGTGTGTGTGTCTGTGTGTCTGTGTGTGTGTCTGTCTGTCTGTCTGTCTGTCTGTCTGTCTGTCTGTCTGTCTGTCTGTCTGTCTGTCTGTCTGTCTGTCTGTCTGTGTCCCTTTCATGCCCATACATTATATGGAGATCTCTTATATGGCTATCTTTTATGGCCATTTATGGTGTTCCGTTTCCAGGCCAGTTTGTGATGTCATTTCCAAATTTGAGAACTGTAGTTCTGTCTTGTCAGACAGACATTATTTGGGTGTTGTTTCAGCAAGTGGCTCTTACCATGGTGACGACAGTGTTTAGTATCAGTGATGTCAGCATGCAGACTGTTCCACCGTTTATGCCCATACATGGCGTTCCGTGACGTCAGTCAGTGATGTCGGGGATTGTTTCAGCATGCAGCTGTTACCATGGTGGCGACACTGTTTAGTATCAGTGATGTCAGCATGCAGACAGACGGTAGACAGAAGTTCCGTAAATTAATATTTAGATGGTGAATCCAGAATGCAGAAAGTACGAAAAACACTGCTCGGTCCAATGTCTGTAACCCGTCACGTTCTATGGTTATAAAATGACACATATATGCCCTACCTGTCTGCCAGCAGAGTGTGCAAGTACTGCGATTGGTGCTGTTCAGTGCTGCCTATATGTGGGTGGGCAAGTTGGCTCTCTGTCGAGGTGTCAACTTGTGCCTTGTTATTTATATCAGGCTCCCTTTGGTTCCATTTGTTCGACCCATAGGGGTCCATCAATTCGTCCCCAGACCTGACCTCGAGAACCAGATCTTCAGATATCATCAATCTCGTTGTCGTCATCCATGTCATTCTGATTCACGTCGTCGTTGAACTGGATCTCGTCGTCGTCGCCGGGGCCAAACGTGGAGGTGGACTCGTTGATGCGGGCGTGTTCGGGCAGCTCTCCGTACGTCTTCAGGCTCCTGGCCTCATCAGCGTTGTACTTGAGGATGACGTCGGCCTTGTCGTCCTGGTAGTCCCTCAGCCCCACCAGGATGATGTCCGTCGCGTTGATCCACACCTTCTTGCGCAGTTTACCTCGGATGTGACATCGCCGCTTCACTCCGTCGAAGCATGCCGCCTCCAGATATCCGTTTCCCAGCATTTTGACCACCTGGGCGTACTCCTGCTCGTCGCCTTTGAACACCAGCTCTCTCTTCTCGCACTCGTTCTCGTTCTTCCCGCGCCTGCGGTTCTTACCTCCTTTGCCTTTGTTTTTGGGCATGGTGTTTGTACGTCTAACTCACTCACACGACTGTCTCGGGTTTTAAGGATGAATTAATTGTCCTATTGACCTTGTTTTTTAAAGGCTGGGCACAGCTGTGGTGTGACGTCACACACAAACACAAACGTTTGCAATGACAACACAGATTAGCCAGTGGTACAGTACTTGATTTAAAATGACTTTCATATTGTACTATTGCACTTTTTACTCCTCTTCAATGATGTGACATCTTTTGTTACTAGTTACATTGCCAATTTAGATTATTACGAAACATACATTAATCAATTAAGCCCTAATTATGATCCTATTTTAAAATAGCAGATACAAGCTACTTTTTACTCCACTACAATTAATTGACAGCTTTGGTTATTAGTTACTTTGATCATTAATACAAAACACACATTAACGAATTAAGCTCTATTTTACTCAAAAATACCCAATTCATTCCTCCTTCATCGTCTCTGCTCCTCGCCGCCCCACTCAGGGGAGGGGCTAAGGCGCGAGGAAACCGACACGAGTGGTGGATGGAGGATTGAGTGTTGGGATAGAAATATCATTTAATGATTGGTCTGACTGACGCCATGTTCTTTGTTTACCTGGTATCCTAGCTTCTTGAGGCACTATTGTGAAGGAATTGTAAATGGTCCTTGTTCCACTCAGGTGCCAGTGGTTGGTGGTGACAGTGGGGTGAACAGGAGGACACTGGAGCGCGCTGACTTGGTGACATTCAGTATAAAGGAGTTAAATGGTCTGTGTGGCTCTCTCAGCCAGGCTATACAAGGTACGCACGCATGCACGCACACGCACACACACACACACACACACACACACACACACACACACACACACACACACACACACACACACACACACACACACACACACACACTTGAAGAGTTTGAGAACTACTGGTCTAGACTCAAGTGATCTTTTTGTCTTCAGTGTCCCCTTTCTGAATCCAAGTACCCCTTTTACCCGATTTAAATATTTAATTTAGAAAACAAGCTAACATTATGGTGCAATGAATGATTATCAACCCACCCTTTGATGAATATAAATAAGAAAAGGCAGTGATAGAGTTTAATCATGTATTGTTTTCTATTCAACATCACTTGTGCTCGTCAGGTTCTTTTTTTGACACTTGATGTGAGAAGCAGAGAAGCGGGTTTTCACAAAGTTAACCAATGTTTCATCAATAAGCATTACTCTGTAAGACATTTTCCAGTCTCTCTCACTTTAGTAACTGTAGTACTGTACCTTTGTGTACAGTGTGGGAATGGAAAAGTGACGAACGTGTGTGTGTGTAATCCTTCCAGAGCTCAGTACAGAGTTGGTGGGGCGTCTACAGACCAGGGATCAGTTGAGAACGGAACAGGACGCCATGCTGGTGGAGGTCCAGGACCTGACATCACTCTGACCGATGGCAACACGGAAACGACAACAGCCCCGCCCACCAACGATGGCACGTCTGGGACACGAGAAGAAGTGACATCACTCTGACCGACGATGTCACAGCGCCAACGAGAACCCTGCCGCTGTCTGAGTGATCTGAAGTGACATTTGACCGCAATGTCATCGCAACAAGCAGGACACTTTTTCAGTAGCATTGTGACATCACTCTTGAACTATGATGTCATAAAAACAGGCAGGACACTTTTTAAGTTGCAGCGTGACATCACTCTTGAACTGTGATGTCATAAAAAAGCAGGACACCTTTGGGTTACAATGTGACTCTGACGCCATTGTTGTAACAAGATCCCGGCAACAATCACATACACTGATGACACGGCAGTCCCACCCCAGTGAAGAGGTCAGGAGCGGTTAGAGACATGGACATCATGTGACAAAGCGGTATAGACCCTCCCATCAACACGTCACTCCTCCATTAATGATCCTATTGCACATGTTTGATTTTAGTCCTTGTCATTGTCCTCTTTTCAAATGTATTAGCAGCATCTGTAAAAGGTAGTGTAAGTGATAGTTTATTTTTATATATAAGTGTTAAATGTCTCTATATTGTGATTGTATAGTAACCATTGTGTTTATTCAGTAACAGGGATCTCCCCTTTAGTTTTCTTTTCCTTTTTCGTCTCTTTAATGAACATAAAATACATTTTCCGTTTGTGATACCAATTTAATAAAATCAGGATTGAGAACTCATACAGGACACAAGATAAACTCGTGAAAGATTGGAAGTGATGACCCAAAGAAATGAGCAGACAAAATTGAAAATGGAACACTGATAATGGGTTCTCTTTTTTCTGATTGGAGACTATTTGATGTCCCACCTGCAAATGTATTTTGTTCAAATTAAGAGCTGAAGAGATAGGGACACCCCTGTTACTGAACAAATACTCTATAGAAAACAAGTTAACTTACACTACCATTACTAGGCTACCTTTCTTCGTCCAATTAATTCACCCGAAAATATATATTTTCGGAACTCTCGTCTGTGTTATGAGTTAAATACATACACACAGAACGCAAATTTCATGTGGTTATAAAGCAATGCATTTCTTATTCAGAACAAGGTAGATTTCTTCTCAAATCAACCTGTATGAATGAGGCATCAACTACATGTATAGCGTTGATGCAACATACCGGCCATTTTGGTATCGATCAATCGCCACGTCCTCGGTGCATGGCAACCTTTAATTGTGATTGGGGTAAAACTGGCTTATTATTATGATGTTGTCGCTGTAGTGCAGAAACCTTGCATTTTTACATTTCAACTTTGTACATATGGTTCGTAAATTAATGTCCTACTTCATCACAAAAGTAGTGAAAATAGCAGATATCTCACAAGCTCACAACGTGCATGTTGCACCACAACAGATTGTGAGCTTGTAGATTAGCTATGTTTGCTATTTTATGTTTTTAAAATAATTATATTTTGGACGTACAAGGTTTGCACCCGACTGCAGCGACATAAAGGGATTGTAACCATGCTGCTAGCAGCTGCCACTTGGACAATCTTAACTCTGTAATGTTAGTGTCCATTTTGATTTCAAATGTAATGAAAGTATTTCCTGTTGTTTGTACTGTACATACACTACATGTCTGTGTGTAGGATGTAAGCTTGTAGCCAGTAAGTTTAGATTTTTTTATATAAGGGACAAGGGTGTCCCGTTCCGTACAGTCTCGGTACATGATGTGACGATATTAATTCCCCTAATATGATCAATTATGATAAATATGTGGTATTAACAAGCGATCCTGAGCTCTCTTTGAGTTCAGCCATACCAATCTTTTTTCAACCCCCTTGAACAATCTTAAACCCCCTTTGGGTCCGATATACTTCGTTGAGCGGCGAATGGTGGATAATAACATATCTAAAAGCTTGTAGAGCTATTTTTGCTACTTTTGACAATTCTTTTAACTGTTGAAAATGTTTTTTTATTTTGTTATGTAGCAAAAACAGCTGATCAAGCTTGCATTTCATAAATATATGTTGATATGAATATATGATATGCTTGCATCACAATTCGCTGTGAGCTTGTAGATCAGCAATTTTTGCCATTTGTTTTTTATTGAAATTATTTGATTTTACAATTAAAAATATTTATTTCCCCCCCCACTATGATAACAGTAAGTGGTTAGACTATTTATGGAATATAACTTTGAACGGTTTCTGTTCAGCCACATGTAATAACAAGTTCTGAAGGACTTGTAGTCAGGGAAAATTAGCCGAATACCTGTCAAATCTGGGAATAAATTCCTTACCAAACAATTTCTTCACCAATGTGTTCGTAAAGGTGTCTAGTAACATATCTAACAAAGATTGAAATTCAACATCCCTGGGAAAATATTTGTCAGCTAGGGTAATTCTGGGTCTCATTCACTTAGTATACATTGTGAGGGGTCTAACTAGGTGTTTTTTTTATTCTGAATCCATTGCAAGCATTTGTTTTGCACGAAAAACATTCCATGGGCTAAAAATGGACCCCCATACCACTATGAAAAGTGACCAGCCCATTTTTATGGGCTGGTCTTTGGGGGGGTTCCAGGGGGTCCCTGGCAAAAATCATATTACATCAAATTCAGTTTAACCCTATTTTACACTTGCTAAATAGCCAATCTACAAGCTTGTATATTGCCTATTTTCTAAACATTGTGAAAAATCTGGTACAATGTCTCTTAGGGGGGACCCTGGCACAAAATCTGTTCAGATGGTGCTCCGTAGCCAAATACATAATAAATGTTTGCGTACTTGACATGAAGGTGTTTGAGAACCAGTGTGATATAAAGTATATAACTCAAGGGTAGACTTTTAAACCATCTGGCATAACACAATGTTCTTGTCAAACCGGTGTGTGGACCCAAACAAGAGCACCTGTCCTCAGAGCTGCCTTTCGTAATGGTTTTCTTAGAAAGAAATCGGACCCCGTGTTTACTGCCATCTCTGTGTTTGCAAAACAGTCATCCATGAACAAGTCAAAAGAGATACAGGGTTCACCCCTATTGGCCCGCTAGAGTTTGGGTAGACGCCACTGTTTTCACTTCTGGGGTCACTGTCAGGGGCGCCACAAGGGGGTGGGAAAGTGAGTTACTAGGGCCCAAGGTGGAGGGTCCTTAATTATTTGATACTTTAGCTATTGAAAAATAGCAGATATACAAGCTGTGCAAATCTTATATGTATTTTTTAAGCGAACATTTGTAACTAAAGTGTTGCTTCTGGGGGGTCCCTGGAACTAAATATTTTGAGATGGGGGTCCGTGGTCAAATACATATCATTTTGCTTGAGGGTCCTTCACACAAAAGTTTGAGCACCACTGACATAGAAACATTAGAAGGATTAGAAATATTCAAAGACAATTTGGCTTTTGTGTTCTCCCCAGACAGTTGCTTAGTTCAATATTTACATCTTTAATGTGAATTTGGATCACTCCTAAGCATTTTTTTTATGAGTCTAACTTTCAGTATAGGACACGTGTGAGTCAGGAGAGGGTAGGATCCACATGGAAGACGAAAGTCAAGAGCAGGTTCAGACATGGGGAACACGAGCAGCATTATTTTGTGCTTTAACTATTGAAAAATAACAGATATACAAGCTTGCAGCGTGGCAACGAGTGCAGCACTTGCTTGTAGATCTGCTATTTTTTTTCGTGAAAATTTGTGCAAGTCTTTGACATTTTTGGTCTTTTGAAAAACCTATGTTTCTATGTCAGTGGCGCTCAAACCTTTTCATGTGAAGGACCCCCAAAATGACATGTATTTGGCCACAAAATATTTAGTTCCAGGGACCCCACAGAAGCAAAATTTGAGTTACAAATGTTCGCTTAAAAATACATATATTCAAAGTTTTGCACACATCTTCAGACTAGGCCTGTCTGAAAAAGTGGTAGAAAGTGAGATTCCCCACTTAGCAAAACATTTTACGACTAAGTACTCAGTCATACAATTTTTTCTCTATATCTATGTTGTTTCTGGTTAATATCAGACACAATACATAGATAAGGGTAAGACTAAACTCTTTGTACGAATTTAAGAGGTCAGAAGGTTAGAGAGGAGCAGATGTGATGTTTCTAGTGAACACATGCACAGGGTGGGAAGCTGTTTTCACAACACTGACACCTTGAAGTTATACACTAGCCTATACCTTTTCACTCATACCGTGCAGTGCAAGTTAGAAAGATACAAAAATACAAATACTGAATTCAGTTCAAAGGAGAAAACCTACGTGTATTGCCAGAGCAAATAGTAAAGTATAGATCCTCAAATAATTTACTCAAGTAAATGTACTTAATTACTGTCCACCACCATGTATGTTCATGTTCTTACGTGTTATAGTCTCAAATGTCTTTGTCTGCAAAAACATATTTCTTTTAGCTTTTTCAGCCATTAGGGGTTTTGTTCTATGTTCTTTATAGATAGATAGATAGATAGATAGATAGATAGATAGATAGATAGCTTTATTATCCCAAGGGGGAAAATTAGTTGCCCAGAGGCAGCACAGCAGTATAAGGTTATTTACAAAGTTACAGAGAAGTATGAAAAAGATAAAAAGAAAAAACAAGAACAGAGTACAGTAAGTACAGTAAGAGCAAGGTACAACAGGAAAGAGAACGAATAATATATATATATACATAAAGTGTCTTAACTCTTAAAGCACGACTATCAATATAATACAGTGCCCGAATCAAAGTGACCATAACAGTCATTTGCTAGTTAGTGCAACAAGTATCTCTACATCATGTCAAACACAAGCAGAATCTGTTACAAGGACATCCTGCCATTTGGGGTCAACACATTTCTCTTTGCAACATTCCACAATGTTTTTTTTAAAGACCCTCCATTTTAGTTCACATTTAAAACCGCTATCCGTAATTTGTCCAACCAGGGATTGAACATGACAATACCTTTGCTCAAGCAAGAGATATGGGTTTATGAGTTCGATGCAGTATTACTTGTCAACCAGTAGGTGTCCTGCCAGACACCAGGGTCTAAATGTCTCAATGGAAGAGTATAAGGAGGAGCCCAACCTCCAACAACTGACTGCACATAACCCCACTAGTTCTATAACTCGGTAATGCAGATTGGATCTAATCATCTTTTATTCATTAAATTAAGTTCTGGATTCCACAAGATGTGTGTTACAATGTGTCAAGTGTTCTCTGGTGATGAGGCTTCAAGCATGGAGTAGCCAGCCCACCTAACCTCAGTTACACACAATAAACAGAGGCCTATTCTCTTTCAATACAGTCTCATAACACACACAATTTAACTCAAAGAGTGTACAAATGGAACCAAATGGAGGGTTCCATTTGTACATGTGAGATACAGACGTGTAAGGGTACGTTTGGTTTGGGTAATAATTGCGAATCTATTTAGCTGGGGCCCCCCTGGAATCCCCTCAAGAAGCCCTGTGTGTGTGTGGGTCCCTGGACCAGAGATGAAAACAGTCCAAAACATATTTGTCAACACACAATTGACAATCTAGTTTTATTGGAAATAAGCAGTGTTGGGTAATAACTATTTACTAAGTAATATAATACTACAATATTATTACTTTCCAAAGTAACGAGCAGTCTAACTTATTAAAATGAACAAAACAATAATATTACAGTTATTAATCTAAGTAACGTTGAGTTACTATACTATGCTACAATGACGGACTACATTAAAATGTATACTAGGCTGTCAAATGTGGAAAAAGTAACAAATACAAGCTATCAACACAAGCTAATGCACCCTCTTTTAAAAGAGTAATAAGTAACTACTAGTAACTTATTTCTGTTCATGACCAACACTGTCTTCAAAATGTATTGAAAATAGTCGATCAGCAATCAATATTTATAGCCCAATAACACGATAAGTGAAAAGTAAAATGTTGAATACAAGACTTATACTCCTAACAGAGTATGTGTACATTGTTATTATGGTATTATTGCTGCTTTTATTTAACCGCTTAAACCCCAGCCTCCGTATTCTGGAGAAGGCTTTCACAGATATATATTGTAGAGCAAAAAACTGAATAGAAACGAGTACAGAGCCCTGAGGGACTCGGGTCAGCAGGTCACTTCTTCCACCAGTGAGTTTGAAGTGCAGAAACAGGAAGTGTGCCCATGCGTCATCAGTATTGATTGAGCAACAGATTGACGTCATAGTCCACTATGAACGCATTCATCATGAATACACAACTTGTCAACAATATCTGTCTCCATACTGTTTTATGTATATGCATGCAGCTAATGTTGTTACTGCTAGGGTGTGCGTGCGTTTAGATTCTGTTTTGCATGTGTTCCTGCATACTATGCGTGTTCACAGCTGTCGTTTTCCAGTGTGTGCATTCATCTTTGTGGAAAATGACGTAGACCTACATTTACTCACATTTGTGGTACGTTTCTTTTACTTGAGCAATGAGCATTCCTATTGATACTTCATACGTCTACTCCACTACATTTCAGAGGCAAATATTTGACTTTTGACTCCATACATACGCCTTCTCTGTATGTGAATGAGGCATTAATCTTACTGGTGTATTATTATAGAGATAGATAGATCGATAGATAGATATCAAAGTGGGGGCGTTCCAGGGGGTCCATATAGCATCACAATCATTTAAACAACTTTATTCATTTATACGTTGCTATTCAATATTCTAAAATACCAGCTCTACCAGCTCACTGTACATCTGCTTTTTATGTATATATACTTATATCTTTTTACTGTGTCTCCATTCATACGTCCATCTTCAACCGCTTATCCGGAATCGGGTCGCGGGGGTAACAGTTCCAGTCTTCCCTCTCCTGAGCTACATTACACTCCGGATGTACCAGCTGCCTTTACCAGCTGAAACATTACATTACTAAAGTATGTAAACTTAAGTACAATTTTGAGGTACTTTTACTTTACTTACCGGTGTCAATGTTTCAATCATTTATACTAGGTGCTTGGACTGACATGCACAATGACATGCACAATTAGCCCTATTTAATCTATTATAAAAAATAGATCTATAAGCTCAATGCAAAGTTTGTTGATCCACTATTTTTATTTATTTTATAAGTTTGACAATATATTGCATTTCTTTTTTGCTGTACTTTCACTTTTGGTACATATATATAATACCATGTATTTTTTATGCTCTGGCTAATTATGTAAAAAGAAGCACTAGGAGTTAGGAGGTGCCTCAGATGAGGGAGGTGACAGAGAGAAAGCAGATGACCCACATGTGGAGACGGTGGGGGGGGGTGTCATCACCATGGAAACCGCAGGCTTCGGTTGGATGGTTGAGAGGACGCGGCCGTCCTTCCACACCGCCACAGACCTTCTGATCACACGTACGCTCAAGGTCATCATCCACGATCAATCCCCAACTCATGAGAACACCTTTTCCCAAGGTCGAACAAACCTCGTCGATCACCTGATCGATTTGTTTTACTTCAACTTCAATTCTTCTTCAAGCTGGAAAGAAGTTTCCAATTCACCCTTTCTTTTTGGGAGACTTAAGATTTGACTTCTGACTTCTAATGTCTTCTTAAAAGGTAAGTTTGAAAGTTTTTGTTTGTTTTTGTAATGAAAGGTAATATGTACACACACACACACACACACACACACACACACACACACACACACACACACACACACACACACACACACACACACACACACACACACACACACACACACACACACACACACACACACACACACACACACACACACACAGAAACAGACAGAGAGAGGCAGCTGTTTACATGTCCAGGTACAGTCCAGTGTATATAGCAGCAGCAGCAGACTACAGTGATTGAGGTATTTATGAGTTGTATTTATAGATACAGGTGCATTTACTGCCTGGATACATTTACAACACACGCCTCTGCATGGTTGCTTTGATCAAAAGCTCTTAAAAAGATTACCCAGTTATTGTTGTGGGTTCATAATGTTATTGTTAACTTCCAGAGTGCACAAATGTAACCAAATGGACACTTGTGGTTACATTTGTACACTCTGGGAGTTATAGACCAATACATAAGTTACACATGGATAAATGAGGACTGACGTTTTTTAGGTTTTTAGGTTATCATTTTATGGAAACTGTTCTGCAGAACTTATGTTGAAAACTAATACCACCACTGACCCAAAAAAAAATATTGTTCAATGTTTTATGAACCTTTGGAAGAACCATATGGAGATAGACACTAGAGGAACTAAATGGTCGTCAGTAATTTGTGAAATAGGATTTGGAAGGTTTATTGACTATGAATGTGGGAGGGAAAGTACCTACACATGTTAATGACAACATGTGAAACTTATATATGCATCCCATATATAATGCATTGTAAAAATATAATACAAAATAATCTGCTTATAACACTGTATAATTATAGTTATAAGCACTTATAGTTATAATGATTTATAATACAAGTAACACATTTTGAAGCATTTATAATGACCTACATTATAAGGTCAAATATGAATGCATGGTAATCTACTTATAACAGCGAACAATAATAAGCAATCATAAACACTGACAATGCTTTAAACTTAACCTATGGATCATATTAGTGTATAAAGTAATTATCATATAGTTGCAAAGCATACACATTTTCGAACCCATTACACTGTTTCAATGCAAGAAAAAAATACATGATGATTGCAGTGTCATCATAAGGCAGTGTAAGTATGTTTGCATTGTAGACATGGGGTTCGTAGAAAGTGTTACTGCATTTAGCACTAGACTGTGTACTGTAGATACAGTCAGACACTATCAAACACGGGCCAACATAACAGTAAAACAACATCTTGTACTGCTACTACTTGATGCTTCCTCTTACGCACTATTACTGGCAGAGAGGGGATGTATTTTAATGTTATGAATTCAATAAGGTAATGACATGGAATAGAGGACTTGTTTTTGTCTCTTCATCCAACACATTAAGATGTATTATTATAGATTAAATTGATTACAGCCAGTATATAAAGTAATTAAAATCAGCCTACTGTACCAGCTGCAACATTAATGCATAACACAATGAGATAATGTGTATCATTCTGAAGTAGGGCCTTCTGTACACTGAGTACTTTTATTTGGCTGCTTTGTTTGGATCCAAATACGTTTATTTATACTACACATTTTGAATGCAAGAGTTGTATGTGCAGCCTAAAAGAGTAGTAGTCAGGGACCCAGTCCCTGATAATGGGAGAGGACCTGTGATGTTCTGCCGTACTTTTTATTTCTGTTTTATCTATTAGTTTGGTCATTAAGGTCCACAGAATGAGAGGCCTGCTCTGCCGGAAACATCGCGAAAAAAGGTTATGGCCATTTGTATATTCACTGTCCCATCGACTTCACTACAGGAAAAGAATACAAAGAATAAATGTGCTTTAAGTAGCATGTGAGGTGTCAAACTAGGGGTTCTTCATGATTCTGAATCCATTGCAAGCATTTGTTTTGCATGAAAAACATTCCTTGGGCTAAATTTTGGCTCCCCAAAATTGTAAAAAGTGATGAGTCATCAAGGAATCATCACTTTTCACAGTTTTGGGGGGGCCGATATTTTGCCCTAGGAATGTTTTTCATGCAAAACAAATGCAGAATCATGAAGAACCCCTAGTTTGACCCCTCACATGCTACTTAAAGCACATTTATTTTCTTTTTTTAATATTTTCTTTTCCTGTATAGTGAAGTCGATGGGACAGTGAATATACAAATGGCCATAACTTTTTATCGCGATGTTTCCGGCAGAGCAGGCCTGTCATTCTGTGGACCTTAATGACCAAACTCATAGATAAAACAGAAATAAAAAGTACGGCAAGACATCACAGGTATCACCCCTATTCCTTGAGCTTTTGGGCTTGTGGGTCCCTGACTATCGCCATTTCCACATTGATGCACTTGTACCTTTACTCCGGTAAATGCTGTGAGTAGCCTACTTCTTCCAGGCCGATGACATACATACCCATGTCCCTGGAAGAGCCACCTGCTGTCACTGTGTCAACAACCACCCTGAATGACATCACACATGGTTAACATGAGAGGAGCTCATGTTCACATTTATTAATGCTCAATTAAAATGTGTAGGTGGTGATTATTTAGGCCTACTTACTTAATTACTTACAAATTCATTCACATGATTTATTTCTTACTTACTTATTTGCGTTACAATTAGTGTCAAATAGCTCTTATATTCCAACAGTTATCTGAGTCTAACCCTCCAATACAGTCTAACCATCTCTCCAGCTCTTTTGTAAGCAGAGGATAACACTTTGGGTAGGGATACTAATTCATCCAATCAAGAAAGAGAACTCATAATAAACCAGTGAATTTGGAAGTGATGACGCAAATAAGTGAAGAGAAGAAAAAAATTGGAACTGGAACACATTTTCTGTTGAGACAGGGAGACCCCTGTTACTGAACAAACACTATACATATACTATGGTCTTTGTCATATCGTTGCAGTCAGACAGGAACCTCTTATCTCCATATTGCATCCTTTTACGTTTTTTCGTAAATTAATGCCCTGCTTGTTCACACTACAGCATCACACAAACACATTGAAAGTAGCAGATCTGCACGCTTGAATACTATATATTAACAGTTTTGGACATATGAGGTTTCCACCCTACAGAGACGATATAGCGGCTTTTAGTTTTACAATGATCATTTTTTAACAAGAAAGATAACCATAACAATAAACATTTTGTTTGAACCAAAGACTATCCCTACCTTTAAAGCCCAAACCACACCAATGCAACTCCTTGCAACTGCCATTGGGGATAATGTTTGCGAGTTTCAAGTAGTTGCATGCAACCGTTTGGTTGCAAGGAGTTGCATGGTGAATCATTGGTGGGCTTATTGGACTGACAAAGGCAGTAGGCCAGCGATTCTCACAACTCTCACAAAGACCCCTGACTCCCAGGGGTCCTCAGACCGCGCGTTAAGAACTAGTGCAGGATGAACATGACACTACAGTGTAGGGTTCTGTTACTAGTCATATTGAGTTTGACTAGTAACGGTGTTACTAGTCATACGGTGTAGTTACTACACCGTAGGTGACAAAGTGAGATGTGACATGCACATGTCCCTATAATTAGCTGACCCATGTTTCCTGTCAGCCCCTCAGAACACAATGTGTTCTATCAAGAGTTGTTGCTGTGTGAATGACAGCTGTGTTAAAGCTGTGAGCCGTAAAACTAGTGACCCTACTCCAGACATGATGTCACTCATCATAAAGAACATTTTAGCCTCTGGCTCCTCTGCAAGCAGGGAGAGCAATATTTACATCAGATATATCAGAATAACGTACTTTACTTACATCAGAGAAAGAAATCCATAATTACAGTAAGGCCAGTTGTGAACTACATGCTAATAATGTAAGTATGAAACCCAATATGACTAGTAACAGGACGTAAACAAATATACATGACACATCAAACTAAATAGACCAGCTAATAGGGCATGTCAAAAGTCCCCTTCCATTCCCTATCACCACTGAATGTTATAATAGAAAAAGAAAAGGTGAACATTTTGCAAAGATAGCAGATCTACAAGCTCACAAGCTCATACATAGGCTTGTAGATCTGCTAGCTCACAAGCTCATATGCTTGTAGATCTGCTATCTGCTTAATTATTGTCATATGAGGTAGAGTATAGGGCTGAAAGTGGAAATGTATTTTTACTAATTTGCCACTTTTAGCCCTTTACCTGTATACTGAGTCAAAAGGGTTGTTGATGTATGTTAATCCTATATTAAAAGAGAGGACCAGCCAGTGGGCTGGCGGAACACGGCAACGTCGCTCTGACACAGACATAACCGTAAACAAATGCCTATAGCCATAAATGGTGATCCGGTTGTCCAGAGCCACAGACAGATCCGACTGCCATGCACATTAAACTCGAGTTGTCGACCGAGTTGTCGATACTATATGACTCAGACATATTGGTTGCATCTGTGGTGCGATGTGATATAACTACTGTGGTTGGAGGTAGTCTCCGTACTCATCTAACATTCAGACCCTGGTAGGTGACGGCACCTTCTGGTTGACAAGTAGTACTGTCTGAAGCTCATATACAAAATAGAAGGTACGACAGCTTTTAAGGCTGTACCATTGGACTGCAGCTGGGTCCTATCTACGTTAGTAGAACAATAAACAAAAACACTCGCACACTGTGGGCTCACATGCGAAAAAGTGCTTTATTGCACCAAATAAATGTCGTGACGTTTCGAGCAACAGTGCTCTTCTTCAGACTGATCTTAGAATGGGAGGAACACATAATCATACAAACACCAGCAAACATTCAATCACGATCACATGGGGTACAGCTGTGGATAGTTATACATGTGACCAAGAGATATCAAAAGTTAAGACATAATTAATTGTCTACCATACAGGCAATCCAATAAGTCAAATGTCCTAACTGAAGGTGTGTATAAGGATGATAATACAAACAAGTATAATACATTTGCAATAGTCATATTTAAGTACAAAGAAACAAAATATATAAACCCCTAACACCAAGGACCACTACTAATATAATAAAAACAGTTGAAATACAGAGTATAACTCCATAGGTGAACAACAATCGGGCTGAAGAGCCGTCATAAAGTGTGTACCTCTAAAGCACCTCCATTATTCTACACATTGGCACAATATATACAAAGCGAGCACTATAAGAACCCAGAGACCAAGGAAATGGGGGACCACAAAAATAATAATGACCAGGAACTGTCATAGAAATGGGCGCATGTCCATTTCTTCATTGAGGCCCTTAGGTGACATGGTGTATAGAGCATGTATCCAGTAAAGTTCACGTTTTAAGAGCAAAGCATTAATGTCACCACCACGTCAACCACAAGTTGAACATGTTCGATGCCAACATAACTTAAAGAGGAAACACTGTGTTTAAACGCACTGAAATGTAGAGCGACAGGACTCTTTTGATCATGGTTTCTGATGTTACTCCTATGTTCAGTGATCCTAGTTCTGAGGGCTCTAGAGGTTTTTCCAATATATGCCAGCCCGCAAGGGCATTTGAGCATATAGATCACATTGTTTGTTTTGCATGAAATTATACCTCTTATCTTGAGTATGTCTTTTGGGTCTTTTGAACCACAAAAGACCCCCGAACCTGAGGAACATGTTGGTGAGGTCAGACTGCCCCCCTGACCCCTCAGCCACCTCCCAGACGCTGTTGAGTCCTGTGGAACCAGGCAACTACAAATGTAACAACTGTCAACAGTGTCATTTTACACATAAAACCAACATTCTTTATCACCCTCAGACAAGCCAAGTACTCAAGATAAGAGGTATAATTTCATGCAAAACAAACAATGTGATCTATATGCTCAAATGGCATATATTGGAAAAACCTCTAGAGCCCTCAGAACTAAGATCACTGAACATAGGAGTAACATCAGAAACCATGATCAAAAGAGTTCTGTCGCTCTACATTTCAATGCGTTTAAACACAGTGTTTCCTCTTTAAGTTATGTTGGCATCGAACATGTTCAACTCCCACGACGTGGTGGTGACATTGTTGCTTTGCTCTTAAAACGTGAACTTTACTGGATACATGCTCTAAACACCATGTCACCTAAGGGCCTCAATGAAGAAATGGACATTCGCCCATTTCTATGACAGTTCCTGGTCATTATCATTTTTGTGGTCCCCCATTTCCTTGGTCTCTGGGTTCTTATAGTGCTTGCTTTGTAAATATTGTACCAATGTGTAGAATAATGGAGGTGCTTTAGAGGTACACACTTTATGACGGCTCTTAAGCCCGATGTCAGTGTTGTTCACCTATGGAGTTATACTCCGTATTTCAACTGTTTTTATTATATTAGTAGTGGTCCTTGGTGTTAGGGGTTTATATATTTTGTTTCTTTGTACTTAAATATGACTATTGCAAATGTATTATACTTCTCTGTATTATCATCCTTATACACACCTTCAGTTAGGACATTTGACTTCTTGGATTGCCTGTATGGTAGACAATTAATTATGTCTTAACCTTTGATATCTCTGTCTGACCACTCAGGTGGCAGTGTTTTGGTCACATGTATAACTATCCACAGCTGTAACCCATGTGATCGTGATTGAATGTTTGCTGGTGTTTGTATAATTATGTGCTCCTCCCATTCTAACTTCAGTCTGAAGAAGAGCAGTGTTGCTCGAAACGTCACGACATTTATTTGGTGCAATAAAACACTTTTTCGCATGTGTGCGAGTGTTTTTGTTCTAGTATCTACTCGTTCGCTCAGCACCTGCCCAACTAGGGTTGGATGTGCATGTCATCTCCCCTTTTTTTCCTATCTACGTTTGAAAATGTGCTCTCAAAGGTTTCTGGATGAGGTGATAGATGTGCTTGTTTGGTGAAGTGTGATGAGTTCCCAGAATTCCAGCGGTGGGGGTCGGAGGCGTGGCCTAAGTGATGATGTAGACACAGGAACAGATGATGAAGAGTCATCAGGGGAAGTGTGGTTACTTATTGCTGGGTTAATGATGTGAACACAACCTGATTCAGCACTATACACCTGTACACAACCTGGGAACACACACACAAAAGTGCGCGAGCACACGCACGCACACACACACACACACACACACACACACACACACACACACACACACACACACACACACACACACACACACACACACACACACACACACACACACACACACACACACACACACACACACACACACACACACACACACACACACACACACACACACACACACACACACACACACACACAGAGGTTGTGCAAGGTGGCAGTTAATGGTCAGAGACAGGAAGAAGGCAGGCCAGGGAACAATCCTTAACTTTGATTTAACTCTACGAGTGTTTAAAATTACCATGGTCAGGAAATGAGGGTAATGACTGATGATTGACTGATGATGAATAAGGTGGATACAACCAGACAAAATTTGGTTTCTCAGATGGCTGGCATCTCCCCTCCTTTACATGTAAAGAAACAGCTTAGGTAGTTTGGGCATCTAGTACGGATGCTTCCTGAGGGAGGTCCTCTGAGTACATCCCACTGGATGGAGACCCCAGGGTAGACCACAGGCCAGATGGGGGGATCATATCTCCACTCTGGCCCTGGAACGCCTCTGGATCCCTCAGGATGAAGTGCCTATGTTGCCTGGGAAAGGGAAGAGCTCTCTGGTGGAACTGTTCTTTTCTTTCTTTTGTGTATCATCGTCAGCTCAATGTCGTGCAGCCACGCCCTTGATACAGACAGGTCCCACACCAAGGAGTCTGCTCCCTGCACTCGCATCCGTCTGCCAGGCCCCACTTCATCTGTTGAACTGTTTAGCGACATGGGTAACCTGGTAGCACAAGAACTCCAAAATCAGGATCGGCATCGGACCCAATCTGATATCCGTCTCTGCAGCGGAGCCCTGCTGTAAAAACAGAGATCAATGATGGATCTCTGATCTGATGTGGCCTAACATTTCCAAAGCAATCTGCTTTTGCAGGACAATCTATCAAGACCAAATTTAAAACACACAAAAAAATACCAAGTAAAATAATTATAAATGTCTCTCTTTCTCCATCCAGATGAATATACTCTAGCAGGTGTCCATCATAAATCCACCACTGAGGATTCCAGGTCATTCAAAAGAGACAGCAGATCAACAAGACGCCATGTGAGGTCAAAATGAAACAGGAAGTTAACCACGACACCATCCGTGGAATCCCGAACCCGTGAGATTCCCTCTGAATCCCTTCGCCATGGCTCCCATAGACGCACCAGCTCCTCCAAACCACCTGGACACCTTCCTCCACGTTCTCCTCAACTCCACGTCTTCCTCTGCTCCATCCTCTGTTCCCCCTCCAGCCCCCTCCTGCAGCATAGATGAGTCCTACAAGTACATCTTCCTCCCCATCTGCTACTCTTTCACCTTTGTCTTCAGCATCAGCCTCAACTCGGTGGTTCTGTACCGATCCTTCAGACGCACAAAGCGCTGGAACGCCTCCCTTATTTACATGGTATGAATTAGTGGAACAACAATTAACCACTTAAAGGAATGACAAAATGAAAATTTTTCTATTGATTACTCATGCCATAGAGACTCGAGTTCAATAACATTTGTTTTGTATTTGTCGCATTCCTACGACAAAAATGTGATTATAGTAAATTTACCCCCATTGATCCCGGATGGGGACCCGGATGCATGGCCCTGGATGGGGACCCAAATGCATGGCACTGGATGGGGAAACCGTTATTTATTTATTTTTTATTTTTATTGTCTTAGGATTTGTCTTAGGAATGCGACAAACCAAAAAATATTATTGAACTCAAGTCTCCATGGCATGAGTAATCAATAGGCATGGGGTGAACTACTCCTTTAAACCCTATATGGTTGAGTCTATCAGGGCTCTATACTAGTGTCTTTTCTGTTTTCTGTTATTGTGGGGAAAGCTTTATTAGACAATAGCTGATCGACAAGCTCACAATGCGTCGCAGCTTGTCGATCTGCTATTTTCTGCGAAAGCCTTCCCCACAATACGGATGCTGGGGTTTAAGTACAGTAGTTAATCGAACTTAACAATTTAATAAATTATATATATATAAAAAAAGATAATCAATCTTAACCAATTGTGTTTTTGTATGGTTGCTATATGGTTGCTCTGTTGTGTGTTTTTTGTCATGGATAATGGGAACAAGCTTCAGCTTTTTTCGTGTTTATTCCATTTTGGGTGCTTTTAATTTGGTGGTGCCTACTCTATTCTATTCTAAAATAATCGACTTTGGGGAAACAAATTAAAGTTTCACTTAAAACAATTAAATTGTGAAAATAGTAGATCCATAAGCTCATGTGTTTCGAAATTGGATCAGCTATTTAAAAAAAATGCAACACTGCTATGATGACCTTTAAACAAGTGGTTAATCGGACTGCTCAGTTCAGAAAAGAACATCTATTTTTGGCGTTGCATATCGATTAACAATCTTAATAATAATGTTAATCGATAATCAAACGGCTACCAAAATAATCGACAGCTACTGTAACAGTCCCAATAACATTTACACATTCTCGTGCATCATTTCCATGACAGGTGAACCTGGCGTCCACAGACTTCATGTACGGCCTGTCGTTGCCCTTCCTGGTGGCCAGCTACATCATGCGCGACCACTGGGTGTTCGGAGAGTTCATGTGCCGCTTGGTCCGCTTCCTGTTCTACTTCAACCTCTACTGCTCCATCTTCTTCCTCACCTGCATCTCCGTCCATCGCTACCTGGGCATCTGTCACCCGATGAGGACCATCACCCTGGAGAGCAAGCGGGCCGTCAAGTGGACGTGCGTGCTGGTGTGGGGGGTGGTGTTCGCCCTGACCTGCCCCATCTTCCGCTTTGCGCAGACAGGCCACGTGACGCGGGGAGGAAACGACGCCACCGGCGGACCGGGTCTCGGACGAACGTCGATCAATGGCAGCTATGTGATCAGCACGTAAGATTATTAAGGCTATACCGCTCTAGTGCTCGTGCTGCTATCTTTTTTAACCTGCACCTATGACTTATAGCCTTGCATAGCCAGACAATATCATTGCGTGTGCAAGGATATTAGTCTGGTTCTTCTCAGAGTTATTTTACAAAAGGATTCAAATTACCAAACACACTCTGTTGGTTAGACTTGTTGTAACCAATCAGAGTAGCGCAAAGGTGATACACCCGCCTTACATTTGCATACTGGGCCCTGGTTGGTTTCTCACGAGCTAAAGCCCGCCCTATACTTGCATTCTGGGCCCCTGGTTGGTTCCTCACGACTTGTGAGCCATGAAATATTTGAATAACTGAGCGGGGCCAGACCTAATATGCCAAGGGCAATTTTTCTTTGCAATGGTAGATTCGTCTGGCTACGCAATGCTACCTATGACTAACCTCATGTACATACCTGCTGCTTTTGGCACCTTATGTCTAACCTCATGTACATATGTGCTCCTTTTGTTTGTATCTTAGTTTTTTCTTTTACCCGTTTCTTTATCCTTGCTCTAACTCTCTCTGCCCCCCCCCCCCCCCCCCCCCTTTCCTGAAAACTACAAATGATGGAGCTTGAATATAAATTAATGTCACCCACTTCTTTACACCTGTAAACGTGCAAACCTGTGATGTGACAATATGTTTCATTCTGATTCAACAGTATCAACGGGCAGAGTCTGGAGCGAACGTGGATGAACGACAGTAACGACACCTTGGAGGACGGCGTGGAACTGTACCAGAACTGTTGGGACGACGCCATCGACAAAGAGTTCTCCGATTACGTGCCATATGGGATCATACTCCACCTGCTGGGCTTCTTCGTGCCGTTCACCGTCATCGCCTGGTGCTACTCTCACGTGGTCCTCACCATATTCCGAACGCTGCACTCCCAACCGGCGCCGCGAGGAGTACGTGACCAAGGAGAGAATGGAGGCGGGAGGTCCGTAGCTGGTGGAAGAGGAACACGAAGAGGAGGAGGAAGGGATAAGCTTAACGCAGGGGGAGGAGGAGCGAGGGTGCCTGGGAAAAACGCAGGGATCTCCATCTACCTGGGCGCCCACTCACCGTACGCACACCGGCGTCGCAAGTCCATCAGGACCATCATCACCATCACGCTCCTCTTCGCCCTGTGCTTCTTCCCCTTCCACGTCACCAGGACCATCTTCCTGGTGCTCAAGGTGACCCGCGGCGTGCCGTGCCACACCATGACCATGGTGTCCATGTGCTATAAGATCACCCGGCCGCTCGCGTCGTTCAACGCCTGGCTCAACGCTCTACTTTACTTCCTCACCAAGGAGAAGGGCGGGGCTACGTGTTGCCATGACGACGATGGCCGAAACCCACAACACGGCGGCGCCGGCACGCTGCTGTGGCCGCTGAGGATGATGGGAAAGGTCGCGGACGAGGAGGAAGGAGGGGTGGATGAAGGCGTGAACGACAAGGAGGATAAGGAAGTGAACAGGACTCTGGTGTACATACACAGAGAAATGACCAAAGTACGATATGCAGCGGATTGAACGAGTCAATGACCGAAAGACTGAATGAACAAATGAACGAGTGACGTCAGACTGACAGATTAACGGAACACATTTTCTAATTTATCTTCATATAATCAGTTCTCCTCACTAATGCTCATTATAAGATGGCACCATTTCTGTGTTGTCACTCCATGTCTCATTGGTGGGTTGTGGACTGTTCAGAAACTGAAGTGCTCCTCTGATAGGCTCTTGTTTATTTCCTGCACACAGCTGTGAGCAGATGAAGAATCAAAGTGAATAATGTGGCTTGTCAGGACGTTGGACTGTTATCCAGGAAGGACAAACTGAAACGACATTACCAAGATGGAAATGTGTTTTATATGCGTTTGTCGTGCCACAGTCTATATTTATCAAATATCACTATATAGAACACTTCCATTGATTATAAGCAGTGGTGGACAGTCACAATGTGACACTTTCTGTGCTTGCAGGGCAATTTGTGTATACATGCGACCTGACGGTTGCTTATCTCCCGATTAGGGAGTCTTACTGGTAATATTTGACCTGGCTGGAGTATCTATGCTGAGTTGTGAATATAAGGTAAGGTAAGGGCGAATAAAGGCAAGGAAAATAGTCAAGTTAAAATAGTAAAAGTAAAAATAAAATAAAGTATAATTGTTCCCAAAGTTGGATGTGATTATGATCTGATGGGTCTAATAATAAATCAACAATTCTGATCCAAGACAGCACGTGTGTGTGTGTGTGTGTGTGTGTGTGTGTGTGTGTGTGTGTGTGTGTGTGTGTGTGCACACGCGCATGTGTGTGTCAAACACAATGATGATTTATAGACCCTTCGTTCAACTAATCTTTGTTTTATATATGAGGTTTTCATATTATAAGTGAATCATTTTGTGAATCCTCCCCCCCATGTATTTATGTGGTTGATGATACCATACAAATCCACACCAACAGAGGTCACTAGACTGGGCTGCATCAGAGAAAAAGAAGAAAAGAAAATTTATAAAGTAAAAAATCAACAATCAGTCCCTATTTTGGGCATGTCATTATACTGTATCTAAAAAAGAAAAGAAAAATCCTATCTACAAGCTCACATGCATCATGATGCAATGCGTTGTGAGCTTGTAGATGGGCCTATTAGATAGCAGATCTACAATTGTAGCTCCTATTTTTGAATAGCCAAAGTATAAAATATGGGTAAAGTGGTTAAAAATTATTGTGACGTTACTTTTACTGGTAACCCCCTGGAAACCCTCCAAGGCTTCTGGGGGTCCCCAGACCCCACTTTGATGTACATCTGGCCAAGCTCTCCCCTCCCCTCACAGACATAGCTATAGACATCTAAATGTAATGTAATTTCAGATTTTGGTATTGTAAATGTTAATGCAAATAATAACATTGCTGCTGTGCATTGCTACATAAGTGCTTAAGTCAGGAGATATTTACAATAAATATTTTTAATAGGAAATAAAAAGGTAAAATGACTGGTGCATTTTAACTAACAATAGCTGCTTCTGTTGGCAGCAATGATTTTACTTAGTGTAAAAAAAAATACAAATCCTACAAAGGTGTATTTGTAATGGACTATTTTTCTGACAGTAGCTGCCTTTTCTGGCTCAAAATACGTTTCTGGAGATGTTTTCAATAAACTGATCTAAGTGGAGAATTTCTGTCTGTCATTGTCTGTATGTGTCTCTCTGACAGCGTCTTGACATAGTTTTATGGTCTGAGTCTGACTGACACAATATTTATTTTCACACAAACAATGGGTTTCCATTTCCAACAAGCTGGAAAAGTGGACATGGCAAAACAAATGCTGTAAAATGTGGCAATGCAATGTATTCGGGAATCATGAAAACCCCTTGTCTGACCCCCTCAAAAGCTATGCAAAACATCTTAATTTTTACTATACTTGTAGCAGCTGCAATGGGTTCCCCAAGGGAAATTGAACTTCAACTTTATTGTGTCACTTTACATTGTTGAAGACATTTCTTGGAAAGGAATTTGTTGCCAGATTTGCCAGATATAGCCCGGCACAAGAACATTACCGTAAATTAAACATTAAACCTACGCCCCATTCAAATAACTGGTCCACATAACGTGCCATGATGCAACACGTTATGGGCGTGTTGAAAGGTTTTTTTCCACATACAATGTCATAATCAAATATAAGAGATTTTAAAGTGGACAGTCTGTCTATTCTCGGCTAATATGGTGGACAGGGACAGAGTTCTGTCTCCAACCTTGAACTACTTATTCTTCAGGCATATGTCAGTGTGGGGGTAAAAACACTCACAGAGATGGGTATATGCAAAGGGTACACTTGACTAGGTAATTTTAAGACTGTTTAATTATTATGTATGCTATGTACAGAAAATGTTTTAGCAGTCATTTACATTTATCAGCCACTATATTATTGTGCTGGGGTGTTTCCTTGCAGAAAGACATCCCCCTGGCTGTATTTTGGTTCTGTTCCACTGTTTATCTTGACATTCAAACCTGTGAGTCTGTGAGGGGCCCCCCCACTCTCTGACGGTGCCATGTCCGGTGACCCTGGTCAATGCTAACATGGTGAATGCTAACCTGGTCGGACCAACGGGAGATCGAACCAATGCTCAGTCCCCTCTCTGACAGGCATCAAACAGGTAGCCGTCTTTGATCAATCAACTCGGTGTACAACCCCTTTTAAGTTCAAATGGAGCAATTAAGAATTAAGAGCTCTGGCCGGCCCGAGCTCTCCCCTCCCCTCACAAACAAAAAGGTCCCTCCAAGGGATGAATGTCAACATATACAGTGGAACAGAACAGAAGGAAGGGGGGGGGGGTCTTTCTGCAAGGAAACAACCCAGAACAATAGTGGCTGATAAGGGGAAATGACTTCTAAAATATTTAAGATACATATAAAAATAGTCTTAAAGTTACCTATACACACGTAAAAACAAACACACACATGATTGTGTATGCTCTGGGAATTGTGCATGAAAAGTGACAACTCATCCAGAACCAGCACAAGCAACTGTGTTTACATGTGCTTCTTGACAAAATCTGTGGATCTTGATGAGCTCAGCTGACCCTCTTCTTAGCTTGAAGTACTTCATAAAATGAAGCACACGCCTCCTCAAATGACCATTGATGCCCACATGCCCAAGAATTCAAACCAAACCATGCTGCCATTGACAGACTTAGACACAATGAGTAACTACAATACACTTAAAGGACCACTTCACCTCTGGGACAACCAGATCTTATTTTATTGTTGTTTGGGACATGATCAACACAATCCTAAGTTATTTTTTTAGTTCAATCTGTGTTTTTAGATATTTTTGTATTTCAGCATGCAACAACTGGTCATATGATGCAAAATGCATCATATAACCAGTGTCCCAAACAACAATAAAATAAGATCTGGTTGTCCCAGAGTGGTCCTTTAAACTAACACAAACGGCCACAGTTTACATTCAAAACATAACAGCACAAGCACAACCATGACTACTGACAAACAGAACAGGTGGCTTTAGCTGGGATGTAGGGCAGTAGTTGCACACTCACAGCTTGGATCCTTGAGGTCAAGTTTGGAATCGGTGGTCGTATGTTTTAAGTGTGGAAGTTAATAACCCGAAGGTTAGGAGCACCAAGGATACAGACCAGTCTGCCACTTTGCTGAATAAACCAGTTAGTAAGTGGACATAGTCACACACAGCTACACACTGGTGCTAGTGCTACATACATGCTTCCATCAGCACATGGGGAAATGTGGTTAGAGAAAAGAGACACATTTCAGTATTTACTGAATTTCCATGAGTGATCATTGTGGGCCAGCCAGAGAGGGACGGATCTCGACAGGTGGCTAGAGGCCATCGACAAGATGTACAGAGGTAAGAAGAAAGAGCCCAGTGTCATCAAGCTGAACAACTACTCCAAGGACAAGAAGTGGGCTGTCATCTTCTTTGCAACAGTTGAAAGACAACCTGGGAGACAACGTGGAAATGGAAGCAATCTGGTATCAGGGACGATTTTACCACCCTGATACACCCATGGGTCAGGTTCTGAGGGACATGCAAGAGGGTTGGTACAATTTGGGTGACACATGTTAAAAATGATGGAACAGGTGTGCATCTTTTATATTGCCCTGATGATCTAGCCTAGTAAACTGACTCCTCCCATCTTCTGATCATCCTGTGAGATAGAAACTTCGCAAACAATAAAGTAAATCCTTTTACCTGGTAAATGGTGTGCAGGGTCTTTCATCTGGGAGTGAAACCTAACACTTTTGACCCGGCACGGAACACACACACAAGAACACTGTTTTTATAGTCTGAGGAGCTCATCACACCACCAAGCTCAGCTGGTCCTCACAGATGATGGCACTTGGGCAATCAGAGACTCTTGGCTTAATAGGGAGAGGGGAGAGAAGATTGATTGGCTGATAAGGCTTACGCGGTTCAACTGCCCCGCAAATTAAACCCTGATAATACTAAGCCTGGTACACACTATATTATGGGCTATTAAAATATAAACAGATAAAACCCATACAAGTGAAACGTTTTGACTTTTTATTTCTTTCCATTGTTCATCAAGTGTTGCAGTTACAGGGTGGAAGTCAGTTTGCTACTCCAGTGGTTTTGGTGATCTGTCTGGAGTGGCAGTCAACATCATTACACAACTGACATGAATCATTTACAACGTGAAGATGAAAACACTCAGATTCTCAGAACACAACAACAATATGCCAGAGGTCTCCTCGGTTCGCTGAGAACATGCTCATCATCACAACTAACTAACGGAAGGACAAAACGTCTCTCTCTCTCTCAATCTCTCACTCTACATCAGGGTTTTGTGGTCCATCCATGCATTCAGTATTGTAGTATTTTTGTTTCATTTTATTTAAAAAAAAGGTTCTGTGAGCTTTTAGGCTTCTAAAAGTTAAAGTATTTCAAAGTAGCCTACTCATTTTGGAAGATATATAAAAATGTTCTTTTTTTATTTTTTGAATAAAAAATAAAATTAGCTTACAATATTGCCTCTGGGATGCAGTAGACCTATAAAGTAGACTATACTAAATAAAATATGGAAATAGCCTTTACACCCCTTTACACAAGTAAAGTAAAGCTAAGTTGTCGTTGTTAAGTACACAGTAGGCTACTTGTAGAGTAGTTGGCTGCTTTGTTTGCACCCCTGTCAAAACGGAGTGGCCAGTACGGGGATCGAACCCGCGACCTTGGCGTTATTAGCACCACGCTCTAACCAACTGAGCTAACCGGCCTGCAACACTCGTCCTCTAATTAAAGTAACAGTACACAATTTATAACAACAAAAGTATTTCTCGCCCCCCAAAAAAGGGCCCAAATTAATGTGTATTTGTCTACTGAGTACGGACCACCATCTGATAATGAGGATCTGGGACCCCCATACAAGATTTGTGTTGTTGTCATGCTAAAATATATGATAATTGACATATGTAATTTAATTGATATTATTTCTGTTACACTCTGTTTCAGACAAAAACATAATGGATACAATAATGTTATAACATAATGTATTAGTGTGTAGTGTCTAGTGTGTGTGATCTTATTATTATTTTCATCTTCATTATTTGTAGTATTTTCTCCTCTCGCTCCTGCAGAGGGCAACAGATCCCCGCTGCCCGTGCAGCGTGTGTGTGTGTGTGTGTGTGTGTGTGTGTGTGTGTGTGTGTGTGTGTGTACTTCCTGCTTGTTGATTCAATTCAAACTCCAACCGCCGCTCCGCCGTCCCGTGCTGCAGTGCGGCCTCAGGGACGGTTACGACACAACCGAAATAAGAACCAAATAAATTTATTAAAATTCACACGAGCGACATTACGACAAAACGACCGCGGGAATCGATCAGGCTCGCCAACGCGCACGTTTTCTAATTGATGAAAAAAATATTCGGCGCACGTTTCTTGTTTTGGCGTGTGTGTACCTATGGTGGGTGTGTGTAGTGTACGTGTGTGTATGTCTGTGTGTGACAGTGGTGTAAAGTAACTAAGTACATTTACTTAAGTACAGCTTTGAGGTATTTGTACTTTACTTGATTATTTCCAATTTCCGTTAGCTTACTTTTTACTTCTACTCCACTACATCTCGGATCCAAACATTGTAGGCTACTTTTACCCCACTACATTTATTTGGAAACTTAATTACTACAGTTTTTGATTACCACAAAAAACATACATAAAATACATACTTTAACTTTTGCTACTTTTAATACATTTTGATATCAATAGTTTTGCACTTTCACTTAAGTAAATTCTTAATTCTGTAACAGAGTAGCTTACTTCAACATTGCAGTAGTGAGTGATACTTTTACTCAAGTAAAACATGAGAGTACTTTTTCCACCACTAGTGTGTGTGACGGTTGTGTGTGTGTGTGTGTGTGTGTGTGTGTGTGTGTGTGTGTGTGTGTGTGTGTGTGTAGTGGAGCCGCCTCTGTCGAGCCGTTGGCGCCACTTTCAAATCCTCCACTGCCAGTGAAGAGAGAAAAACTAGTTTTCACTCCATTTTTATTCACCTTTTTATACCCTTATTAATGACATTACACCAGGAATATTCATACCCTGTTGAAGGCTTTTTTTATATCCTTATTAATGACATTGCACCAGGAATATTTATACCCTGTTAAATGTTTCGCTCGAGGAGTCTTTTTTCCCCCCCCCATCATCTGGAAGGTAAGGGCGTCTTTTTATTAAAGTTTTGTGCTTTTTATTTATGTTTTTACTTGTAGTGTTTCGTCGTTTTGGCGTAGCATTCGACAGGGTTTGATACATTAACCCTCCTGCTAAGCAAAACCTTCAAAAAAATGTTAATATCTATATTATATATAGGGAATGTACCGTTTTACAGCCGTGTATGACTCGACGAAAAACTTTCTGCCTTTTCGCTGCTGCTTTTCCAGTGGTTCATTCAGCTGCTAACTAACCCATTGCTTTCCAGACCAACACGTCGTCAAAACAACGTTAGAACGTAGTTGCAACAACGTTTTTTGTACGAACATTTTTTTATGTTCGCCATTAAAAAAAAGCTGCATTTCCACGGAGCTTTTGGCGTGTGAATCTGCAGCGGACACTCCCCCCAGTCCCCCGTCCTACAACCCCGTGCACGAAGCCCTGTCCCCGGGGGTTGGACCCTCCCCACCGAGCCCCCCTCCACAGCCAACACTAGGCACGTCCTCAGTGTTTATTTAACTCCGAGACGGTGCAAAATGGACCCGCGAGGGTCCATATCATCCTTCCACCCATCCACCTTCAACCGCTTTTAGGCGCTTATCCGGAATCGGGTCGCGGAGGTAACAGATTTCCAGTGTTCCCTCCCAAGCGCTGGGTCGGGACCCATTTGTGGGTCGCGGACTAATTTTTGTGGGTCCCTCAATTTCTTGTTCCCTCCTTTTTGTTTTTTAATTATTATTTCAAAACATTAAAAAAACATTACATAGCAAATTATTTCATGAATACATAAAAGAAAATCTTCCATGAATCCATGAATTAGAAAACAAATGTTTAAGAAGTAGTGAAAACAGATCTACAAGCTCGCAGATCTGCTATTTTCACTAGTATTGGTCTAGAGCAAAGCAGCAAACGTCTAATTTCTCTTATGGGTCACGGGCTAAAAAGATTGGGAACCATACGTGGATAAATCCACACTGAGGATTTTACTGTGTAATACCCCACCCACCCACAACAACCAAACTCATAGAAAACAACGCATAGTATCTACATTTAAGCGAATTAAACCGAGTTGTGCACAAAAGTAAACCTACCCAAAAATGCATTGTAATTGTGGCGGTCGAGTTGGAACTAAGTTGGTTTTTTTTAGCGGCTGTTTCGAGCTGACAGAAATATAAATAAATAAACACAAAAACACTGAGTCAGCAGATCGTGTTAACCACACCGTGAAACCCCGAGGGTTAATTTAACCCAGAGAGCGTACAAATGGAGCCAAATGGGACCCTGTTGTGTTAAAACGATTTTCCTGCCGTCTTTGCTTCACTAATAGAAGTTGAAACAATGGAATATATCGAATATGTTACAGTAGTTACTATGTTGTACATTAAATGTACAATATTGCAGTTAAAGTTAACTTGGTACAGTTAAGCTACAATTACAACATTTATAAGTTAAATTGTTAGTTACAATGTACAGCTAAAGCAGGCCTACACTTATGCCTACATTTAAAGTAAAAAAGAATCTTGATATTATACGTTTTAAAGTTATACATTTCTTAATATTATACATTCAAAGTTACTATCAGTAAGTTCCAGTTAAGGTTACAATGAAATTAACCACTTGAACCCCAGACAGGGAAATAGCCGACCTACATGCTCACATTGCCTATTTTTGGCAAAGAGATTTGGTGTAGATTTAAAGAAGGGCAGGTCCATGCCCATAATCTCACCTTTTGTGTGCAACCAAGCAATTTTTTAAACAAATGTTGCATACTGTGTAAACTAGTTAATCTTTATTAGTAAACCTTTTGTGTAATTTATTGTCTTTGAAATGGAGAGGTTTTCTGTTAAAATACCATACGTGAGATCATGGTTTTCCCCACTGATGTGCCAACAGTATAAAATCATAATACAGTATTGTTATGTAATGGTGGACATTTGATTTCATACTGTCTGATCAACATACTGACACAAAATGGATCCAACCGTCTCTACCGCCTTTTTAATAGAAAAAGTGCCGCGTCATCATCTTTTGTCACTGACTGTAGATGTACTGTTTCTTTATCATGTCCCCCCTCACCCCCACTCGCTCGCTCATTGCTCACTCACTCACTCACTCACTTTCTTGCCGTGCCCACTCACTCACTTTCTTGTTTGCTCGCTCACTCTCACTTTCTTGCTCACTCACTCACTCACTCACTCACTGCAGCCACACTTTGGTTGCAATAATAGTTAGATTTGCATGTGAACTATAACACACAAACACACAGAGAACCTAAGCACAGTAATTAGTATCCAACTAAAAAGACAAATCTCTGTTTCTGCTTTTAAAACCACACATTGGGATTACAATTTGAGTGTCATCATGCTTATGACAGGAGTCGGACTGGAAGGCCTGTACATCTGTAGCAGCCCAGATATACTGTATGTAGGTGAATAATAATACCTTGCCTTGCTCTCTAGTCTCTATCTTCCCTTACATATTTTGAAGTTGACAACATTATTCATTTCAGATGAATATCATAAAAAAGCTAAACTACTCATGTATTAGCAATTAAATATTAATAATGTTCTTTTGTTACCATCTCCAATGTTTATTATATCACACCATACGGTTAAGTTGTGATAGGACCAGGCTGGTGTACTATGAGTTATTTAGTCAATGATTCATCTTTTGTACCTGGGTAAAGCATGTCATATTACTGTTATTTATCATAATCATGACTATAAGAGTGGAGTTAAGGCACTGAGTAAAACAAAACATTTCAATAAAGGCTGATTCAAATTAGTAGGCCTACATCATATCACAGACAGACAGTAAAATTAACAACGTTTGACTGTACACTCGCGTCTTGGGGTCCCCTCTCAGTTCACATCTTAAATGAGGGTGAGGTATTTGAAGGCAGCCAGGTTATTACATTAATTTGTGGTCTGTTCAGGCTGGAGTGTGCGGCCCTGCTTTCTTTAGCTGTGTGTGTATCGCACTCAGTATTGTGTGTGGGTGAGTGTGTCTGTGTTTGTACCTAGTAGTACTACTATACCTGTGAGGACCTAACGTCCCCACAAGTATTAGAGAAAGGTTGAGGACAGGTTTCCTGTTCCTAACAAGAGAAATAGTTTTTATGATTAAAAAAAGATTTAGATTGGGGATAGGATTAGATTAGACATTTGGTGGTTAGGGTTGGAGATATGCCAGATTTGTACTTGGTTTCACACTGGTGTCGTGTCCCGAAAATGGCTCCACAAGCTCACAACGCATCGCCGCGTGACGCTGCATTTTGTCTTTAGGGTTTGGGTTACAATGGCAAAAAAAACTGAAGAAAATGGCATTTATAATCCATTTATAGTCCCCATCCTAAACTGTTGGTGTCCTCACAAGTACAGTAATACAAGGGTGTGTGTGTGTGTGTGTGTGTGTGTGTGTTTGAGAGAGGGAGGGAGAAGTGGTGAAGGGTAGGGGGGGTGCTACCTCCATGTCGTTTAGTAAAACTGTGTAGTTTGATAGCAGCACTTTCGCCACGATGAGGGGACGGGCTCCCCTCCCTTCTCTGTGTGGGCTCCTTGCACAAAGAGCACACACTCCTCATCTCATGACCAAATTACATTATTGGCAAGTCCACAGCAGACCAGACAAGCCTCCTACAATGTGCAAACCTTTTTTCCCCCTAAAGATCCCCCCCCCCCCTCCCTCTCCACTCGCCCGTTCTTGCATTTTGTCGTGTGTCTTACTGTATGAAAACCAGGGCTGGCTACTTCAACAAAAAAAAGTATTTTGCCTTCCTCATGTGCTCTGGTTTTTGTGGTAAGAGGCTCCGAAGAGAGCACAAGCGGAACGAAAAGGGTCCATTTTGTTCCTCTTCGGAATGAAAGCGATACTAAGGATTTTACTGTGCAGGCAGAAATGCCTCACAATGTCACTGGCTTTTTTTAAAGCACGCAACTTACTCAGGCAGACACACTTTCCTTATTTTATTCCCCTTGGTTTCTCTCTGTCTCCCTCTCTCTCTCTTTCTCCCCCTCTCCCTCTTTCCCCCTCACTCCCTGATGCTTGTCTCTATTTCTCCCTCTCTCTCCCTCCCTCCCTCCCTCTCACTCGCTCTCCGCTCCCTGGCCGACCAGAGAGAAGTTTGGCAAGTGTACAAGCCAGCGCAGAGCTAGTGGAGGCAAACTGCACTAGTCGACTCGCAGCCCCCATTCATTGCCCCGACACGAAATAATTTTTTGCCGCCCAATGGCAGCACCGGGAGACCCCCAATTTCACACTTGTCTCGCACTGGGCCCAAGGGACACCCTGATTTTTTTCCAGATTTTTCAGTGCCCCCAAAAATGTTGATTTTTATTGTAGAAAGTGATGGCCGGGAAACAAGGCTATAGGGTTCTTATGCCTGCTCGGTCGGTCTCAGTCTCTCACTTAGCACCGAGGCAGCACGACACACTGGAGACTGAGACCTCGAGATATTACAGACAGACAGACAGACAGACAGAGACAAGGTAGATGAAAAGGGGACCAGCAAGCTACAGTCAGTGGAGTGGAGGGGGGGGACAGTAAGTTTTTCGGGGGCCAATTTTTCGGGACGCCCTCCCCAACTAGGAAAAGAAGCAACCGGCTCCTTTCACATACCTTTTCTTTTTTCTTTTTTTCTTTTCTTTTTTCTTCCCTCATCTGATATTAGCCTGAGTATATATTATATTCCCATTCATATGTGTTTGTTGCGTGCGCGACTGTGTGTTTGTCTTTGTGTGTGACATTGTTTTTTTCTCTTTTCGTTTGTATTGCACTGTGTGTGTGTGTGTGTGTGTGTGTGTGTGTGTGTGTGTGCGCGCGCGAGCGTGTGTGTGTGTGTGTGTGTGTGTGTGTGTGTGCGCCTGTGTGTGTGTGTGTGTGTGTGTGTGTATGTGTCGTAGCTTAAAGGATGTTATGCTGTTTGTTCAGCTGTTGTAATGTTAGATTGTGTGTTACAGTGTTACTTCCAGTAGCTTCGTTTTGAGGGGTTATGAGCAGCAGTTTTTGTGAGTTTAGTGACACTGGCCTCTTGCTGACACCGTCCACACTACACGAAAAAAGACACTGCTTTACACAGCTGGAAGGTGACACTTAACTGGGGGGGGGGGGGGGGTGTAGAGCTTTAGATAATTATAGTGTGGGTGGGGGTGGGGGTAGTAATTGGCTAAGAAACCCCTTCTTGCCCTCATTGATTTTGTTTTTATAAATAACATTATCCAGCAGTCCACGGTAAGTCAGCGTTTTTCCTCCTCCCCCCCCCCCCCCCCCCTTCTCTCTCTCTCTCTCTCTCTCTCTCTCTCTCTCTCTCTGCTTCAAAGCTGTTTAAAATGGCCTCAGTTACTGTGAGCAGGCCTCGGTGGTGAAGAGAGGGAGAGAGAGACTCCCTCTCACTCTTTTTCTCTTTCCCTCAACCAGACTCTATCACACTTATTCCTTCTCTCTCCCCCCCACCACATCTATCTGTCTCTCTCTCTCTCTCTCTGTCCTTCTGTGTGTCTGTCTCTCTCTCATCTCTCCTTTTCAGTGAATTTCAATAGGAGTGTGAGTGTGAATTGCAGTTGCTTCACTTGCTTGCTGCTGTAACAGTAGTTGATGTAAATGCTTGCTTCATGATCTAATATTAAAAGCTTGTGTAATTGTACAGTGTTCATAGGACGCAGTGTTCGCTATAACAGCTAAATGTAGGCCTTTATAAAGCCTGTTCCACTGCGAGCTGTCATTAGCAAGTCGATGTGTGCGTTTTTGACCCTGGGTCTGGCTTTCCCCCCACTTTTTCTCAGACTCTGTTTAATTTTATCTTGTGTGAGCAAACATTTCCAAAATGGGATAGAACATGTATTTTAGAATATTATTATTCCTTGCTAAATGTGGCAAAATATGTGTATTTTTGAAACAAACTTTTCTTAGTGGCAATTTTCAGTTTACACTACAGTAGGGCGGGCGTGGTACACTGCACAGTAAAATTCTCAGTGTTAATTTAACTCTGAGCAAATGGTTCCATTTGAACCCTCAGTTACAAATGGTTAAATTAAGACTGAGGATTGCTTTGGAAAATACCTCTTATCCAAGTATCGAAACAATTATTTGTACTTTTGCATTGAACCTGTCCTTCATAATAATTACGTGTGTAGTCGTTAGGTACACAGTAACATAGGGTTAATTTAATCCTGAAATAAACATTTATAGTAATGGGTTAAAATAAAGACTCCAGATTGAGTGTTCATTATGTTCAACAGACCGCTGCAGAGATCAAATTAAAACACTCACACACACTAAAACAAATATAGATGATGATTAATGTAGTAATATACATTATTATGAAATTACATCACATGGTTACGTTTCTGTTGTTTTGCTTGCGGTATAATCACCTTTAGGCTGCCTATACTTCACTTAATAAGGTTTAGAACTGAAAAAGTCCTCCTTATGTACAATGCTAATATTCAGTGGTGTAAAGTAACTAAGTAAGTTTACTCAATTAAGTACCACTATTTGGTATTTCCATTTTCTGCTACATTATTATACTTATTCTCTACATACTACGCTTTGAATGCAAATGCACTTCCTACCCGACACTTTTAGATATTTGGCAGGTTGAGATTAGAAATATAAAATATAATCAACAAATAAATTAGGATGTATTTTTGACTTGGATAAGATAAAACTACTGGTGGGAGGGCTGGGCTAAGTATATCTTGATGCCAATACTTTTGTACTTTTATTCAAGAAAAGATTCAATGCAGAACTTCTTGTAATAGAGTATTTATACATTGTGGTATTTAAGTAAAAATGGTCTTCTTCTTCTTCCTCCACCACTGCAAATATGTATGCTATTTACAGTGGAGCTTAATATACACACCTTTGAAGTGTGAGTATAACCGTTCTCAGTTCAACATAACCACTATTCTCACAAAAACATGTATTTGATCTTGTAACTCTTTGTAATAACACTGAGTGTGCAAATGTTACCAAATGGACCCTCCCGTAAGGGCCTCACGGATGCATTTGGTTACATTTGTACACTCTGAGTTGGATTCAGTAGGCTATCTAACATTAGGGTTAGATTTTAGCTTTAGTTAATTTCCTGTAAAGGCCACATCTAATACACACACAAACACACACACACACACACACACACACACACACACACACACACACACAGATCCTCAGTGTCATCTTGTCTCGTTGCAGTTGGCGTCCTTTTACTCAATCTTTCTCTGTTCATTTATTTAAATTGGTCGTTTGTGTATGCTTATCTAGAGCTGGGCAATTAACCACAAATATATCGAAGCCGATACTTAGTTGGATTATTTACCAGTAACCCACTTCATCTTGCTCATGTAGGTTAATCGAATAATCGGGAAGGTTTCTTTTTTTCTTCTTCTTTGAAACAACACAATTTTCGAATAGATCTTTTATAATCGACTAAATTGATGAGTATTAATCTTGTATTATACTTCATTGTACAATGCTGGTGTTCAATGCCCCAATGTTTATACTGACTCTTGAAATGCATTACCATAATACAGTGTATATATATATATATTATACAGTCTATAATTATTCTGCCATTTGGTATATTTTATTTTGTTTTTTGTGAGATATAGTTCTTTTTCTATATATAATTTACATTAAGTTCAGAATTTACACCCTAAATCCCTGAGTAAGTGTGTGTACACTACACACAGTTAATGTAGCTCTGAGAGTGTACAAATGGAACCAACTGGACCCGTACCGGGTCCATTTGGTTCCATTTGCACAGGGTTAAATCAGATTTTATTCTCAGCTGCTACAGTCCAAAAGCATTTATAAAAGGCTATTTAATTATTTAATTGAATTGCACAAAATGTAATCATGTTTTTTTTTTCGTTCTGAAAAAAGAAAGGTCAATTACATTTTACAACAGAATTTTAACAGCTGCTTGTGAAAATCATGATGCCATTGTTGAGGATACTGATGAATGGTGATGATGATGATGATGATGATGATAATGATGATGACAATCTGCAACTCAATTCACATCAACTACAAGAAATCAGTGGAATTTGACAGAATAATAATTTGCATATAGATATAACAAAAAATGATGGGGTGGGGGGGCACTACAAAAATTCTGCTATTTTTGTGAAGACATTATAGTGTAACTACTCATTTATTTCAGTCTCAGAGTTAAATTTACATTCAGAATTTTGCAGAGGTATCAGGTCTCTTCCTCCATTTTGTCCACTCACAATTCTTCCATTTTGTTTGTGTTACATTTCTCAACTTTCTATAAACATGCTGTGTTGCAATGTCACATGAAAATACACTTGGTTGGTTGGAATACTGTCTGGTTTTCTTAGCAGTTTTGTTTCTTTTTTTCCCTTATTTTTTTTTTACTCTTCAACCTTATTTATTTTTAGCTTGTGTTATATGTGGTTTCTTTAAACCCTGTTTACATAGTAAATGATTACATCGTTGTCCAGGGTCCCCCAGGGCTCCACCACCAAATATCTTCACCGGAAAATAACTGATATACAAACTTCAACTTCAGTGAAGCTTCAGCTTCATTTTCACACCACAGGTATAACGCATTAAAAAGCAGGTGAAATTCCCTTTTCCCCTCCGTAATATGTTACGTTATGACAAGTTTTGACAAGCTTGTAGATTGGGTATTTTAGCCAAATGTTCCCCCACAATAGGGAGGGACGCTAGGGTTTTAAGTGGTTAACATGTACTAGGCCAGTGGTTCTCAAAGTGGATTCCAGGGACTCTGTAGGTTCTAAATTGACCAATACAAGTCTGTAACTGTGACAGGGCACAAATGGAACCAAATGAACCCCAACGGGTTAATTTGGTTCCATTTGCACACTGTCACAGTTAAGGGGAGACCTTGACATTTTCAAGTTTGAGAAATAGGCTACAGTAGTTCATTGGCTTTTTCAGTTGCTAGCGCTATATTCTGTCTTTTCTTGCAGCTTACAACTTTCAGTAAACAGGTGTACAAGTACATCTTTTGTTTTAATGCTATTTGGCACTCTGTACAGACCAAAAGAGCGAGGGTGGTGCAGGGGTTAAACACCTGTCCACCACTGTGAAGTCTAGGGGTTCCAATCCACAATGGTGCGTCCGGCTTTGTCGAGCATCTAGCCGTGTTCATGGGAGGAGAGCCAGGCGGGGACGGTGATCTTTGTCACTGCACGTACTCCTACGGGCTGGGGGGGGGGGGGGGGGGGCCTGTCAGCAAGGAATGTTAAACAGGAGGAGTTTGACAAAAGCTCTGCGTCCTCCTGCCGGGGGCTCCTCACTGGCAGGTGAGCCAGTAGGGTAAAACGGCCATGACAACAGAATGGGAAAGGACAATAAAGCAAAAAGCGCGCACATCCACTCACTGAAAACCAGTTGCCGGGCTGAGGTCAGACTCCATAAAGAAATGGTCACACTGGGGTTCAAGTAATTACATTTGTATTGAACAGTGTGTATTCTTTACTCTTATCTCAACAGTTCAACTCTGGTTTCCAGCATGGAGAATGCTGTTCTTGCACCGTCACACCACCAAGACAACTCTCTCCTCACCGTCAAACTCAAGACTGTCCCCACTGTCCTTGGAGAGGACAACTCAAGACTGTCGTCACAGCAGTGTTAAAGATGCAGTATGTCCAGGCTTCGCTTTAGCAGCACATCATGTTTTGCAGATATGTATGGTTAAACTCCAAATCATCTTGTGCTGCTACCGTGAGTCCTTGGCGCTCCGCCCGCACCCCTGATCCTGCTGAACTCTCTGGTATAGGTAACCACTACATTCACTAACCTCTGGCCCCATGTATTGGTGTGGATGATGTGAACTGTCTGGTATAGGTAAACACTACATTCACTAACTCCAGTGCCCCATGTATTGGTGTGGGTGATGTATCTGTTATTTGACTTTTATATATTGGTTATCAATTACCCTCAACGTTTAACCCCTTTAAACGTAGAATTCCTATTTTGAGTATGTTGTTATACTTTGGTCTTATTGTTGGAAATGTACTTGGTTTTGGCTGTTTTCTGTGTACCCATTTCATCAGTTACCAAAATATAATTTAAATATCACTAGGGGTGCACCTGCACCAGTTAATTGAACCATTCAACTTAATTTATTATAAAGAAAATAATCGATTTGAATAAAAAATATCGATTTAGGAGGATGGCAAAATTACTTTTAGTAAATAGCAGCTACAGGTATATTAGTTTCTTTTTTTTTTCTTTTTTCTTTTTTATTGTGCGACACAGTTGTACGATGAAGTATTAAGTATGTCTTAAGTGGTTAATCAGACTAATCGATTTAGTCGATTATAAAAATATATTCTACATTTTAAAATAGATACAATAAATCATTGAAAAATAATCACAAGTTGCAGTCCTAAATATCAGTGAAATCACAATACCTTTAATACTTAATTGTCTCCGGTGTGGGACCATCTAGCAAGCTTAATAAGGTAGAAAATATCCGTGATATCTTGACATATCAACTTAATAATCACTTACTCATTCTCAGTTATGTTATTTATTTAAACCACAAATTAAAGCATGACAAAGATGATGCATTGCAGACTGTGCGTCCTTGTATTGGAACTCTATGGACATTAACTCTATGGACATTAACGAAAGAACAAAGGCCATGGTTTCAAGACAATTTTACAGGATGAGGGAAATTTGAAGATATTCTCTAATAAAGTGTTAGCCACTACTAAATAAATGCATCTTTTTTTTCTCTCCCTCCCTCTCTCCTCACCGCTTGTCTCAGTGCAAAGAAAACGTCCACTTAGTCACCCAATGCAATGCATTGATGATCTGGCCTAGATCATTAATAATCATGCAGAAATGTCAACTGCCATGTTACTGGATTGAAACACGTGGACCAGGTGGCTGTCAAAATGCATGTCTTTCTCCAGTAGCCTAATATCTCCTCGTGTCCAAGAGACATCTGTGATAAGTTCACTTCACATATCAACTTAATATGTTCACTCTCAGTTAGGTTGGTTTTAAACCACACATTAAAGCATGATGAATGGCTGCGTGATCTGTGCGCTGTGTGCCCCGGATTTGATAGTGACTTGTTAATGTATTGAGTGCTGTGCAGTCTAAATACTAAGGAAATATAGCTGACGCTGATAAGTCCAACCTTGAAGCTTGTCTTAGCGCAAACTAAGTGCAAAATCTATGCCTAAGATAGCATTACTCCAGACCACACCTCATTTTAAAGATGTGTTTTTTGGGGGATTTTATGCCTTTATTGATAGGACAGTACTGTCTATGTGGCAATGCCTAACTGGTACCAGTAGGACCAGTAGGCCAGCAGGCGCCCCAAGCACACCTCATTTAAGAACAACATGGCTGCTTAATAGGTGCAAGATCTTGATCTAAACAATGTTTGTCACCCATGTGTAAAAATCTAAGCTTCTAAGGTATACAGTACAGAGAATACACATGGACTGTTTATGGGTCCATTTGGTTCCATTTTTGTTCACCCCAAGTTAAATTATCACTCATACTTTGATTGTGTAGCTGCCCTCTCCTTCACCATGCTTCTGGCCTGTGGTTTGGCCGTGGTACATTGTATTAATGTCCTGTTCCTCTGAATGTGTACCGCGCCACTGTTTCCCATTGTCATGACCAGGGGCAAAACCCAGCCTCAGGATGGTCATGCTGAGGGAAAATCCTACCCTATGATTTCTCAAAGATTCAGAACTCAGTTGCAGAGACAAAATATATTCCAGAAACAAAGCAGAAATGTAATCTAAAAAGTTAAGTGTTCAACAAAAGTCACAAAAAACAGTCTGGGGGGGAAAAAAATAAGTTATTTCCAAACACTCAAAAGTTATTCAGTAGGCTAAATGTCCAACATAAAATCCAATACACAGATATCACAAAGGGCAAAGTCGAAAATCACTTCAAGTATGACTTGAGAGAGCTGGGGCCAAACAGTTCGTAAGCACAAAGACTAATATAAACACTAAACTGAGGAAAAGGCAGGATCTAAATACACAGGCAAACTCAATAGTGCAATCAAAGTTTAGACACAGGTGAGGTGGAAAACAAGGAGGTGAGGCGGGTAAACCCAATCCATGACACCCATGTGTCAACATGAACATGTGTGTGTGTGTGAGGCTCTAGCAGCACATCATTACTGGTAGTGTGTCTATGTGATGCCAGTATGTGTTGTACTGCTCTAGTCAGACATAAATATTCATCATCATTATTATTATAGATGACATGTTTTTGTTCCTTATCTATACCAGCTGTCCAACACAAGCAGCACCTGTAAGTTGGTGTACTGTAGGCTACGGTAAGTGATATTTGTTTTTTGTTAAAACAAAAATGTTTATCATTAAAAAGTTACAGCTCTATATTGTGATAGTAGTATCATTGCTATAGTTATTATTATTATTTTTTTTTTTCAGGATGTAGAGCCGGTATCTTGGAATCAGAACGTTCTTGGTTCATTCCACAGCTCCTCTTTGCTTCCTATTGAAGTGTTCTTGAGAAAAGACACTCCACAGTCGCTGTGTGAATGTGAAATACTTTGTAAAGAACTTTGGATAAAGTTGCTGTATTAATTTAGCCCATCTATAACACTGATTACAATCAGAATATAGAGCTATTTAGCACTTGTTTGAACAAAACAATATCACGTACACCACCTTTAATATGAACTGGACTAATGTGCTGGAAGCTACATTATTGTTATGAATTTCTTAAATGGGAAATGTTTTGTCTAAAGGTACATATACCAACAATAAAATGTGTATTCAGTCAACTGGTTATTAATGTGTTTTTTATGGTTGAGTACAGAATTGTTACATAATATAAATGTAACATTCCACATCTACTAATTTTATTCAGTAAAAAGCAGTCGTGTCATATCCATGGGAAATATGTCCAGTAAAATCCAGTGTTAAATTAACACTTTAGGTGTGAATTAACTATTTGCACTACACTCACCTTTTCCAATATTTTTATTGAACAATTCAATGCAGCTCATATCTTTTATGAGTCATGATCAAGTATTTTGGCCTGCTCTTCTGTTAGTGAAAGGAAAAAACGATAACATGACCGTCCCTAAAGGCCTGTCCATACTTTCTCCGAAACCGAACTTTTCGGCAGAAAGGTCCGGTTCAACTACAAATGAAAATGTCACTCGCGATTTCTGAAACATTTGCAAATTACGGAAATCGCAACTCCCCAAACATTTCTGAGGTTTTGGAGATACTATGGACAGGCCTTTAGTTGTCCTGATTTTGGAAAAAATAATGGAAAAGGGTTCAAATGTAATTGTTATTGTTGAATAGTCACTGCATCATGAAGTCATGGCTTCTCAAGTTGGAACTGTTCATTATGGTCGGACTCTTAAAGATATTTAATGCTTAATTCATACGCTGTTACAGAACTACCCACATAATCATATTTAATAATATTAATCTCAGGTCTAGTAGGGTGTAACTGTAAGACATGGGCCAATGTGAGAAAAAAAACTACCTAAGTTACACATGGCAATGAGGGATAAGAATCACATTTTATGAAATATTTCACACAAAAGACATTCACCTCAAATCAACTTGTGTATTTTCATCCGAAAATTCATTTGACATAATTCTTTCCTATGTTGGATAGAGTATGTAATTGTAACTAGAAATACTGTTCCTTCGAAACAGTGTGGGCTCGATTCCAACCCAACAAATAGGATACTTTAAGGTACTGTAAGGTACAGTACCCTACAGTATTGTACTGTACCTTACTATACTGTACTGCACCTTACTGTACTGTACTGTACTGTACTGTACTGTAACTTACTGTACTTTACTGTACTCTACTGTACTTTACCTTACTGTACTTTACTGTACTCTACTGTAACTTACTGTACTTTACTGTACTCTACTGTACCTTACTGTACTGTACTTTACTGTACTCTACTGTACCTTACTGTACTGTACTGTACCTTACTGTACTGTACTTAACTGTACTCTACTGTACCTTACTGTACTATACTGTACTGTACTCTACTATGCCGTACTGTAACTTACTGTACTGTACTCTACTGTACCTTACTATACTGTACTTTACTGTACTCTACTGTACCTTACTGTACTCTACTGTACTTTACTGTACTCTACTGTACCTTACTGTACTGTATTGTACTTTACTGTACTGTACTTTACTGTACACTACTGTATCTTGCTGTACCTTACTGTGCTGTACGTTACTGTACTTTACTGTACTTTACTGTACACTACTGTACTGTACTGTACCTTACAGTACTGTACTTTACTGTACTCTGCTGTACCTTACTGTACTTTACTGTACTCTACTGTAACTTACTGTACCTTACTGTACTGTACTTTACTCTACTGTACTGTACCTTACTGTACTTTACTGTACTCTACTGTACCCTTACTGTACTGTACCTTACTGTACTGTACTTTACTGTACTCTACTGTACCTTACTGTACTATACTGTACTCTACTGTGCCGTACTGTACCTTACTGTACTGTACTCTACTGTACCTTACTATACTGTACTTTACTGTACTCTACTGTACCTTACTGTACTCTACTGTACTTTACTGTACTCTACTGTACCTTACTGTACTGTATTGTACTTTACTGTACCTTACTGTACTGTACTCTACTGTACCTTTCTGTACTGTACCTTTCTGTACCTTACTGTACTTTACTGTACTCTACTGAACCTTACTGTACTTTTACTGTACTCTACTTAACCTTACTGTACTGTACATATTCTATGTGTTCTAGATCTACATTTTTGATTCTGTGTTTGGGAACCAGCAACTGTCAAATGGACTCCAACTGTAGTGGAGTATATTGAGTGCATATACTGTAGGCTAACAATCCCAGATCACATCTGTCCTCCACTATGTCTATAACCAAGGCGTTCTTCTATGTGGCCACTCCAGACTGAGGAGTGGAGCATGGCTTTTATTGTGTTTGTGGATCTGACTTGGAAATGCATTGGTTTTGATATCTCCCTGACAACCAACAACAACCACTAATATGGCTGACTGTCCCTGCGGGCTCTAGGATATATGGCTATGGGATTTACATCCCATCGCCCGGACTTGATTCTTGATCACAGCTGTGTAATCAGTAGAGTGGAGAGGGACATTTATTTATAGTTTTAACTATAACTATAGTTTTATACATCACACAGCTTAGATATTTGGATCAAATCAGAGAGCAGACCTGTGTGAACGCATTGATATAAATAGCATATCTGAAGTGTGAATATTGCAGCCACAGCGCCTTAATATAAACATGGGTCCCTTTCCTCACTAAACCCATTGGAAATGCATTGGGTGCTTAAAGTTAAACATTTTTATTTTTTTATAATTATACTACAAAACATTTCAAAAAGAAAAATACACGCACACTTGTCCTCAGTAAGCTGAACACATAAAAATTTGAATGGTGTTGAAAGGTGTAAGCGTTTAAGAGATGAAGCGCGCCAAAGTTTTGAGGATACTGACTAGTATAGTATAGAAATAAATAATGAAGATAACATACGTGTGCTCGCCTTCCAGGCGAGCCCACAACTAGTGCAGTGGTTTGAGGTGGTCTCCCTATTGAGACATTTACACCCCGGTGGCAGGTAGGACACATACTGGTTGACAAGTAGTACTGCATGAAGCTCATAAGCCTTTTGGGCAAGCAGGGACTCCATCTTGGAATAGTGGTGGAACTTATGTCTTCCATACCGGTAGCTTTATTAATAACATTTTAATTGTTGTCAAACGGGTGATTAAATTCAAATAATGATGTACTCAGATATCAGTAGGTGATATACATTGTTAAAGAAGATATACCAGTAAGACGCCTTGTCTTGGCCATCTGGCCAGTGATATATATCGGACCAGTTACCCATATATGGAGACCCATGTTACCCATAGATATTCATAGATATGATCTTAATATTGATGACATCAGGGATCTCCATATAGGGATTTGGTTCCCCTGGCATCACAGGGATCTCCATATATGGGCATAAAGGGGATTTGGTTCCCCTGGCATCACAGGGATCTCCATATATTGGCATAAAAGGGATTTGATTCCCCTGACATCAGTGATGTCAGAGCGGCAAACCCATAGACGTAGACGTCTTTAATACTTCATTGTGTCGATATTAATAAAACCCAGACACACTTAACCATTTTCACTTTTCAAAAGTAGTGATAATGGCAGATCTACAAGCACAAAGTGTCACAACACAGTGCATTGTTTTTTGTTTGTTTTTGTGAGCTTGCAGATCTGCTTTTGCGTGACACTTCAGATGAGGTAAGATAGCAGTTCTCAAAGTGGGGTCCAGGGATCCTTAGTGTTCCTTGAGGGGCTTCCAAATGGACCCTTACAGGTTTTTTATAATTGAGTGTACAAAATGTGTACACTCAGTCATGGTGGTCCTTGAAATTAAAATAGTTTGAGATCCACACAACTAGGAATAAATAAAAATGTTATTTATAATTGTGGAGTGTAGAGTTAATAAACTAATAAATGATGTTAATAAATGATCTGAAACGATATACTGAATGTGTGCGTTGTTAATCCGAAACCGCTCTTACATAAATAGTACCGTAAGAGTATAAAACAGTTGTGCAACTTAAACTGAAACATTCAAAATATTACTGTAAATGAAATATCATGTGATAAATGTTGTGGTATCAGAATGACAAGTACAGCCACACTTGCTGATACCGATACCAGCATTTTAGGAAGTGTCTGCAGCTTTTCTGATACTGGTATTGGGGCTACTTTGTTAAGTGTTACTGTTGACTGATACTATGACTCAACACTTTAAACAATATCAACACATTTCTAAATTATGATACAATTCAAAACTAAAAAAAGGAGCACATTACAAAACACATTCATTTTAGTAAACAACTTCCTCTTTACACAAAACAGATGCATCCTCCATGCTAAACAAAACAGGAAGTGAAGCGAGAAGTGTTTTACATACATACGTACAGATTTACATTTCCTCTTACAATGCAGAAAATAGCACTTGTAGATGAGCTATTTTCTGGATGCGCCCGTGTCATATGACAAAGTATGAATTAGCATCAAGGCCCCACCTGCTCTTTTACATAACAAGGCGAATCTATCATTTGGGAATGCATTCACATTAATCCTTGATTAAAGCAGACATTTTAATCCAGGTTTATGCTCTTCTATTGAGACAGATTAGACCCTGATGTCTGATAGGACACCTACTGGTTGACAAGCAGTAGTGCCTGAAGCTCATAAGCTCAATATCTCCACCTGACTGAGCAGGGATTGCCTTTTGGATGAGCGTATCATTGGTAGGTAATCCGTGGTTCGAGTCCCAGGTGTTTACAGTTGTAATTACCTCTCAACATGAACAGCACCTATTTCTAACACACATAAATATCTAAATTTGACTGTTGTTAATTCCATAATAATCCATTACATTTCGTATCTAAATGAATGGTTGCGAGTAGGGTTTGGGAGCATCAGGATTCAACACGTCTCTCGGAAAAGAGGGTGGAATACGATAGTTATCTTTCAAACTCAGGTCTACAAAATCAAGGTCAAAAGTGTCCAGGAAACACAGAGGTATTGAATGTAACTCTAAAACCGATATAAATAATCTACTGAAACAGTCAGATGGAAGTCATTCCGATAGATATACAGTATAAACGTAGATAGCTCATTGGCCTGCTGCTGTTCACTGGAGCGATGTGTCAATGCAGCCGCCATAATAGCTGTGTCAAGCCATGATCCATGTACAGTATCTATCAGTCTGTTGAAGCCGAAGGTCTCCACTATTGAAATCATCATAACCCATAATGAATGTACTGTATGTCTATTGATGCAAGAGGTCTCTCCACTATTCAAATAATCATAACTCATAATGCATGTTTGTCTACTGAAGCAGGATGTCTCTCCACTATTAAAATCATGTGCCGCCTTATTAAGGATGGCAGGACTTGAGTCTGCTTGGAGAGGCCCTGCCTCGATTGTTGTTTCATGCAGGATAGGTCAGTCATGTTCCCGGGCTATCCTTGCCAGGGTGAGGGTAGCAGTCTCTCGCCTGAGGACGGCTAGGGCAATTCCCACTAGGACTGGCAGGCAGGGCACGGGAGTGGCCTTCAGGCAGCCAGTTATGATCACTGTTGTCTTGAAGTGTGGGCTTCTACTCTGTTTTTGGCTGCAGAAAAGAAGGCCAGGTCAGGTGAAGCCGACATAGTTCATGGTTGGAGCCAGGATGGAATATAAATCAAGATGGGGTTCTTAAACAATCAGGTTACAGTTCAAAGGTCAACGGGAAAGCAATGGGAGGTCGTTGGAGTTCATGATGAGACCCGAGTCCAAGTTCAGGCTGTCTGAAACACAAATTATTAATGATGAATTAATGACATGGACAAACACAAGGGACAATTAAGTATTAGTAAGTAGTTATGGTTAAAATTTAATTAAGGCAAAAGACCAACAAGCCTGTAAGGGCATAACACAATGTGAGGTCATGATGAAAATTATTATCTCAGGACCATAAAGTTATGTTCACACCAGCAATCTTTTATCAGGAGAAAGCGCTGTCCTGAGAGTCCTTTTCTGCTGAGGGATCAATTGTGACAGAATTCAATATTATGGAATGTACTAAATGTTGATAATAAAGGATTAATCTAGCAGTTGCAAGATTGAGCAACTACATGTTCTGTTGGATGGATAAAATACTGTATAAAGATTGTTTATGGTCAAGCTGTCACAGACACACGCCAAGCCTGTGTTTCACTCTGGGAGTGTACAAATGCAACCAAATGGACCCTATAAACTCCCAGGGTTACAAATGGAAGCCTTTTCTATTCACCATTAACTGTGTCAGATATCACTGTGTGTGTACAGTAACACTGTTGTGGAAATCCCAGATTCCACACAAAGCCAAACAAGTTGGCAGTTTGGTGAACTGTTTGTAATAATGTTTAATCAGCTCAGAATTGGAGAATGTCTGCATTTATGTACAGTTATGATTGGACAGATGATAAAAAGCGATCCACATCCACACGTGTTTCTGGTTGAAAATGTTAAATAATTCAGTCACTGAAAATGCCTGGCTAGTGTGAACATAGCATTAGCTCATGATGTGGATATTACAAACACAGGACAAATACACCTGTAAGGCCATGATATGGAAACAACACCACCTACAGGACAAAAAGTAAATAAAAATTAAAGCCATGTAACATGTTTCAATTGCCTGACTTTGACTAAGCGGTAGCACTTTACAATAATGACCTGTTATAAATCATTTATATACATTTATAAACAGTTTGTAGACGAGTAATAAACATGAACAAACTATGAACAACTGTTTACCTAAACATTTATAACTGTTTTAAACATCATTTACATGTTATTAGTAAGGTATTAGTAAGTAGTAAACTGATCATGAATAAACCATTTATATACATTTGTAAATGATTAATAAATCATTTGTAACTAAAATTATGCATCATTTATATGCTATTAGTAACTAATCATTTACAAGCTATCTATATACCTTGTAAAACATTCCTAATATATCTATAAATCATTAGTAGATGTTATCAAGAGCCCTAATGTAAAGTGAAGACTAGGTCGCAAGTTACTATGAAAACCTCCACCGGCTGTCTGTCAGTCCCTCCGTTAGTATGTCCGTCACGTCACGTCACGTCACGTCACACTTTTGGCCCTACTTCTATCTCCGGCACCGTTGCCCCTATCCATGCCAAACTTTGCTGTCTGTTAATGTGGCCTTGTTTGTTCATGGTTAACAAATGCTTTGTAAAACATTCCTTAAATATCTATAAATCATCAGTAGATGTTATCAAGAGCCCTAATGTAAAGTGAAGACTATTCATTAGTTACGAATGTCTGTTAAATATGAACAAACATGGAGGCCACATTAAGAGACAGTTGACTGCCAAACCACAACCTCCACCCCTCATTTCTCACATGGCCCTCTTCTAGCGCCACCATGAGGCCGATTCTTGCAACACACATTTTTGGACACTGCTCCTATACATTTTGCCCTAAAATCACACAAAGCGGAACACAGTATGTCTAGAGTCATGTCATCAACATGGATCTGTCCCATTTAGCATCACCATCAGGCTGATTTTTTCAAACCCATTTTTTGACACTGCTCCTACAGATTTGGGCCTAAAATCACGCAAAGCCAAAGTCATGTCATCAAAATGGATCTGTCCCATTTCCCATATTCCCTCCTGATTGGCTACGACTGCCTTCTAAAGTTTGTGTATGCGATGTGACGGTCGCTTATCTCCCTATTAGGGAGTCTTACTGGTAAATAATGAATAGTCTTCACTTTACATTAGGGCTCTTGATAACATCTACTGATGATTTATAGATATTTAAGGAATGTTTTACAAAGCATTATGTTAACCATGAACAAACTCGGAGGCCACATTAACAGACAGCCAAGCAGTGTGTGTGCAAAGTTTGGCATGGATAGGGGCAACGGTGCCGGAGATTAGAGTAGGACCAAAAGTGTGACGTGACGGACAGATTGACAGAGGGACTGACAGACAGCCGGTGGAGGTTTTCATAGTAACTTGCGACCTAGTCTTCACTTTACTTTAGGGCTCTTGATGACATCTACAAATGATTTATAGATATATTAGGAATGTTTTACAAGGTATATAGATAGCTTGTAAATGATTAGTTACTTATCTACAAATAGCATATAAATAACGCACAATTCTTTGTTACAAATGATGTATTAATCATTTATGAATGTGTATAAATGGCTTATTCATGATTAGTTTACTACTTACTAATACCTTACTAATAACATGTAAATAATGTTTAAAACAGTTATAAATGTTTAGGTAAACATTTGTTCATAGTTTGTTCATGTTTATTACTCATCTACAAACTGCTTATAAATGTTTATAAATGATTTATAACAGGTCATTATTGTAAAGTGCTACCGTTCTTTAGATCGCCTATTTTGACAGAATGTTATATAACATGCCCAGAATATGGATGCGAGGGTTCATGTGTTTATGACCAATGCATTACAAGCATACTTAAGGCATTACACTCTGCTCGTAACACTATATAATAATTCACTCTCTGACTTTTATCCTGGTGTATTTTAATTGTCCTAGATGCAACACATTTTGAGTATTTTAGAATGTATTAATCATTCTTATAATGCATTATAGTGTAATTATATTACTATAAAGTCACTATATAAGTGGTCATTCAGAGCTTTACATGCAAAAATTGGCATTGCATTTATGCAAGAACGACAAAAGGCCTACAGCCTCCGGAATGTCATTGCTTTACTTAAAGGAGTAGTTCACCCCCAAAATGACTTTTTTTTCTATTGATTAGTCACGCCATGGAGACTAGAGTTCAATAATATTTTTTGGTTTTTGTCACATTCCTAAGACAAAAATTTGATTCGAGTAAATTTACCCCCATTGATTCCGGATGGTGACCCGTTTCGAAACGGGTCACCATCCGGAACGAATGGGGGTAAATGTATTGTTATCACATTTTTGTCTTAGGAATGCGACAAAAACCAAAAAATATTATTGAACTCTAGTCTCCATGGCATGACTAATCAATTGAAAAAAAGTCATTTTGGGGGTGAACTACTCCTTTAAAGCACCCAATGACAGGCACAATTTACACAAAGACACAATGTAAATAATGATTTTAATAATAATGTGTGTATGGGTTTTATGTTTACCTTGATCAAAGTTATTGAGTTTGTTGGAGTTGTTAGTTTCTCCCAGTCCCTCCATGTCTACCACATCACTGTTGACATCTGAGTCGTTCAGAGCACTCAACGTCACATCTACACACGCACACACACGCACACGCACACGCACACACAAACACACACAGGGTTAACAATCCAAACATGATCTAAATGATCTAAATCACAATATTAACAGAAATAGAAAAGGTTCAATCCCTTGCAGAGATAAGTGTGAGCAGTACTTTAATGCATATTTTAACCACCCTTGCAGGAATTCAGGTTGATTAAATGCAGTGATGGAAAGTAAAAAAGTACATTTACTCAAGTAAGGTAGGCTACTTGGATACAATTTTGAGGTACTTTCACTTTACTTGATGATGTCCAGTCAGTGGTTCCTAAAATGTTCTTCTTTGGGGTCCCCCCATTTTTATCTGACAAAAGCTAAGACACCCCAAATGTGCACGCACACACGCATGCTAGTGTTTTTTTCCTGTCATTTTAACCTTAAAGTAGAGCTTGTAGATCGTCTTAAGCTGCATCCAAACCTGCATGGTTCGAGCGGCGCGATTACATACAAAGTGAATGCAAAGACGAGACGACGCGCGACAGAGCGCGGCGCAAACCATCCGAAAGGGGCGGCGCGAGCGGTTGCTTCGGTATCTTCGCCTCACTTGGAAAAATCCAACTGAAGTGACCTTCGCTTCACCCCCACTCCACCCATCGCGTCCTGACAGCCAATCAGCATTGATGTTGTCCGGAGACACGGAAATGTTTTTGGTGTTTGGTGTTGGGACTCACTTTTTTTCAGGGTGTTTCGCCTTGATTTCAACGGGACATGATTTTTTTTACCAACACGGACCTGCGCGACCAAAGTGAGGTGATAGAAGCGACTAGAATAGAAGAAATAGCTTCAGGTTTGGACTCAGCTTTACACTGCTTTTGGGGATGCATGCGCTAATCTGGTAAACCACTGGACTGTTCTGATCAGCACTAGAGACGATCAAGGAATAAACACGCTGCATTTTTCCACACCTTTTATATTTTATAATAGGTTTATTCATTATATTTGGAGCCCTTATTGATAGAGACAGTGGACATACAGAGAAAGCAGGGGAGTGACATGAGTGAGCTAGTCCCATGTAGCCACACAACTATTCCACAATCTCCGAATGCTAAAGTACTATATAGTCTGGAACTCATCCCGAAATCATTTCATTTCCGTTCACGAAGATATATTTGGAAATGTCTTTGAAATGATGCATCCGCTTTAAACCCAGATCATTTTCGGAGCTTCTGTGCTCCAGACTGTATGATGGAAGTAAATTGTGGGAGGCAACAGTCTGGCTCGTCGAGACTATGATGGTGAGCCAACTCTATAGGCATCCCTCCTCCACTACTCCTCCCGTGCTCACCTGCAGTCTTCTGTTTCTTCATACGAGGCTGGGCAGGGGTGGGACCGCCCTGGATCCCCGTCGTCAAGACGACCTGGCCTGTTGGTACGGAAACGACGGCCGGGACTCCCTTGGCAGCGGCGGTGGGAACAGCGGCAGCGGCCTTCTTGGTCGACTTCTTTTCCGATGAGACGACCAAACCACTGTCGTCACTCACCTTCCTTTTTACCGTGGTCTTATTCTGAGTACTGAGAGAGAGACAGGCAGAGAGAGAGACAGAGAGAATCAATTGAAGATGAGAAGTTGATGCTAGTGTTAACCTGGTGAGGCTATTGAAGATGAAAGGGTGATTGATGCTAGTGCTAAGCTGGTGAGTCTACTAAAGATGAGAGGATAATGCTAGTAGTGTCTGGTGAGTCTATTGAAGATGAGAGGTTGATGCTCGTGTTAACCTAGTGAGTCTACTAAATATAAGAAGGCGATGCTAATGTTAACACCAAGGGGATCTTAACCATGACACTGGTGAACCAAATCCATCGGAATGTATGCCGCTCTCACAATTTGGCGGTGCACACAGACACACACAGTCTGCGAGATGATCACCACTATAGACATATAAGGTAGAGGCCTCCTTCAGCTCTGGTGCATATGCATCGGGGGACCAAGGGAATCCGTGTGCATCGCTTCCACCACGTGCGTCACACATACGGACATTGGTAGGCCAATCAGAGGCAGGTGGCGGGTCTTTCTGGACGCAGCCTGTAAGAACAGCGGAGCTGTGCACCCGCGCAACATCAGGAAATTGATGGATTGATAAGTCACAGAGAAGACGCGTTGTGATTGGCCAGTAGTCACTTTGACTGGCAGCTATCCCTTGGTTTTTCCAGGAAGTCCAGACTACACTTTTTGGACGTCCCTCCAATGAACTGCAGAGCCAAATGAGGCATCTAGCTTTTTATATCTGTGATCGCCACAGCTGACAGCTTCGGTCCGTGAAACTGTGTGTTATACACAACAATTCCCCCGAAAGAAGAAGACAAGTGGCAATGCACACAGACTCACTGGAGTCTGTTGATACAACAGCCAGCCATATTTAGAAGCTCTGCTGTTTCAGCACGACCTGACGGTCGCTTCTCATCCTTAGGGCATGTGTAACGGAGGTGATCCGAACCTCCTCACCCGGCTTTGAACCTGGGTCTCCCGCGTGAAAGTCCAATATCTTAACTGTTACTCCAAAGGGATATCCCTATGGAATGAGGGCAGATACTAGACTTTTGAGGCTTCAGGCTGGGGCTGCGACTCTCTCCGCCACAAATATTACCTGTAGATTTCCTTGATGTGTGTGTGTGTGTGTGTGTGTGTGTGTGTGTTACCTTGTGGGAGTGCAGTCAGCAACAGGGTGTAAGGGCACGTACCTTTTTGGCGAAGCCCGAACTGGCGAACAGGGGAAATGTCCCCTACCGTAGCGATCTGGCGAAAAAAAAGGGGAAAAAAAACCTTCTGCATATTTTTCGTCTTTTTTGTTTAATCCTTCTGGACAGGGCGTTTATCGTGCGCTTGCCCAGGCCTTACGGCCTGGGCATAAATATAACGATTGCATTCACCACGGCTTCGTAACTCGCGCGGCCCTGGCCCGCTCTTCGTGGCCACTCGCGCCTGCGGCGCTCGGGGGCGAAGAGCAGGACCAAGGTCCGCTGGCCTTCCCGCCGCTTGCAGTGTCATGGACAATAACGCCACGGGCAACAGGCGAGACCAATGCGCAAGCACTCAATAACTACGAAAAATGCCTTAAAACAGAGCCATGTTTAAGACAATTAAACGATGACTGTTTTTTCGCCAGATCGCTACGGTAGGGGACAATTCCCCTGTTCGCCAGTTCGGGCTTCGCCAGATCGGGACTTTCCCGGGTGTAACTGTGTGTGGGTGTGTGTGTGTGTGTGTGTGTGTGTGTGTTACCTTGTGGGAGTGCAGTCAGCAACAGGGTGTAACTGCATGGTGAGTTCTCCTAGTTTGGTGAAGGCAGCGCCCGCCGCTGAGAAGATTTCACCCACCTGAAAATTTTAAACAAACACACAGAAATCACATACACAGGAGTACAAAAACAAATTAACACACAAACAAATGCACACAATACAAAGGTAAAGTCAACATGCCTATAAATAAAAGGACTTAGTTAATCTCCACCAGTTTGAACCTAATGAAATCAGTAAATGAATGAGTTAATTAATGTATTAATGACGTCATGCAGGTCAGACTTACTTTAGTTGATGCTGACGTCATTGTCTCTGCTCTCACAACTGGACACAAAACAAAGGCAACTAGAAACACATGCTAAGCTAGCATGCTAAGCTAAACTGCTAAGACAACCTGCTTAAACTAAAGTATAAACGCGCGCACACCACACAGCTGCTTCGCGCACTAACGACGCGTGCACGGCTCTGACCCCTAATGTCAGTGTGCGTGCGTGCACGTGCTGGTACATGTAGTAAGAGTGAAGTTCAGCGTTTACGTTACAGTTACAGTTTGTCGTTCAAAACACAACACAACCACGTCACCACCACATGTGTGACCTATCGAATTCCGTGACCACAGAATCAGAGTCCTGATCTCTTGCATGCATCTGATTTGTTCAATGGCAATGTTTATAATATAGTTTTTCTTTTTTTTTCTTTCTTTTTTTTCTTTTTTCATTCTATATGACAAATACATTATATTTTTATATTTTTCAAAGTTTCAAAGTCAATATTTTCTTTATTTTGTTCCAGCTTTTGTAAAGGTAGGACAAGTAACGTTGACTTCATGATTCCTGTATAAGTATAATTCCATGAGAAAGAGGTAATGAATATTCGTAAACAAAATATTGACATTATTATTGATCTCACTTACAGAAACAAGACCAAAACAAAAGTGTAACTTGACCTACTGTTTAAAAACACCATGTAACTTTATTCGATAGGTCACAGATATCAGTGTAGCAGCTGCTCAGGCGCTTAAATGCCTGCAAGCTGATTGGTCCAAATGTGAAAAGGCAGAGAGGTGCTGTGATTGGCTCATTGGTTGTCATGGTTGCGTCGTTTCTCAAGCTTGGAAAAGCTGTGTCGTTGGCTCCCCCCTGTGGCCGAAAGAAGCCAATTCACTCCGATGAATGGAAATGTATTGTTGTAAACTGTAGGCCATAATTTTCTCTCTCTTTTTTTACCGTCAGTAAATACAGACACTTGAAGGTGCATCAAAGAAGGAAGGAAGTGATGTGCATATACCATATAGTTGCAGGTATAGGCTATCATCTCTAAATGATTGATTGATTGATTGATTGATTGATTGAAGAATTTATTAGAAGTTTGCATAGGAAAGAGTACAGTTTCATGACAGTACAAATCATTGGTACAAGGTCAACTAAAAGGAGATCCTAGTAAGCTTTTCGGCGTATTTACACATGTATCTCATTGAAAGACATGAAGGATAGAACACAGCACTTTGCATAGGGAATTGTCAGTAACAAAAGGGGAGGAAATAAAAAGCAGTAATAAAAAATAAAACAACAAGGGAAAAAGAAACAATTGTAATAAAGTTAAATAGGGGATATTTACAGAGGAAAATAGTAGCCGTTTGTAGGTGACTTTTCAGACCAATTTTGAAGGAGGCTAGGGGTTTTTGCACTCCTTTAAGGCCTGCGGTAGGGCGTTCCACATGTTGGTGGTATAGCAGGAGAACAAATTAGAGCCTTTTTTAGTGTTAAATCTGGGTTTAACATGATTATTGTGAACAACAGTCAGAGCACGCCTGAAGTATAGAGACAGAATGTTACATGCTGCATTCAGTGCAATGTGACACATTGTGATTATGAAGTCACGGCACAATGTGCCATATAAGACTCAACATACAATTAAACTACTGTATTTATACATATTAATATATTACAAATTGAAATAAATGTCCAGGTTGCAAGTGGTTGAATTAAGGGCACATTACAGACACTCTGCCCCCCAGGGCTTTGGAGTCAGGAAACACATGCTGGCCGTTTGCATGACTGAGAAAGCACAATGAACTGAGGAGAATGCTGCTGCTTTCAACTTGATGCTAAAACTGACTGCCGGACCACATGCTGCTGAATGATGCTACGGTCTATTTCTACACTTTACTGTCCCTATAGCATAGATAGATAGATAGATAGATAGATAGATAGATAGATAGATAAAAAGTATAAAGTTACAAATCAATTAATCAACAAGAACATATTTATATATACTTTTTTTTTTGGGGGGGGGGGGGGGGTATGACTCTTGTCGGCACCTAAGAAGTCTGGGCACCTGGCAATGAATGTAATTGGCAAAATGCAAAAATAAGAATAAGTGTATATGCTTTGGAAAATGGTCTGAAATGAGATAAAATGTACATGCTTGGAACATGATTGAACATTTGAAATTTAATGCTTGATATTTCCACAATTGCTACAAACGTCTAAATTGCTAAATTCCTCTTGTCACATGATTTCAACACATGTTGAAGCTGACACACACACACACACACACACACACACACACACAGAGATATATTATCGAGTGTGAAGAAAGACACGTAGAGAGAGAGATAGAAAGGAGGTTCGATGAGGTGACAGGGGCGGCAGCTGAGCGTTGGTTGGCCCCCCGCAAGGGGCCACCAAGAGTTGTGAAACTGTGAGTGTTCATTTAACCCCGAGAGACATTTGGGACCCATTTGTACACGCTGGGAGTTACATACCTGTCCTGTAAGAGTCCATTTGGTTTCATTTGTACACTCTGAGAGTTAAATGATAACTGAGGATTTTAGTGTGTATAGGCTCAGGGAACACATGACACAGCATGGGGGGGTGATTGATGTGTTCGTCCAATCAGCACTGGAGCTGCAGCAGCAATTAGTTTAATTGGCCTGGATCAGCAGTGCGCGCACACGCGCGCACGCACACACACACACACACACACACACACATACACACACACACACACACACACACACACACACACACACACACACACACACACACACACACACACCATTATAGAAATTAGATTGTACACTGGTCTCTCTCTCTCTCTCTCTCTCTCTCTCTCTCTCTCTCTCTCTCTCTCTCTCTCTCTGTTCATCCCTCCACATTTCCAGCACCTGACCAAGCTCTTTTTCTCCATGCTTACTATCTCTCTATCTGTGCCAGCCCAGCTCTCAGCTCTGTAAAACTCTGCTCATCATCTCTATCTCTCCACACCACCACCCCACCCCTCCATCCCTGAACCCTCCTTCTCAGCAGTGTTGCCGTGCCAACTGGGAGACCAGTCAAACTGGACTTGAAGCTTTAATTCATTAACTGAAGCACTAATCAGTCATAGGTGATCATTTTGATGGAAAGAGGATAGAGCTACTAGAATGTATCGCTCAATTAGAGGCACGGTTAATGACGTGATGTACTTCCACATACTTATGCTTAAGTAAATCTGCTATTTTCGGTGTGCAACACCACAAGGCAAAGCAACAGATAAGGGAGAAAATATCTACATAGGCCTACTAGTCCATTAAATGGAAATTACTTAAAAGGGGTAAGTACATATTTTTGTTAAAAGAACTGTTAAATAGATCTTTATTCTCATAGTAGAAATTGCTATAGAGCAGAGATTCCAACATGGGTGCCAGGGCCCATTTACTGGTGGGCTGTGAGGTTACAAGTTAGGCATTTAACAGACGCTTTTAATCCAAATCGACTTACAATAAGCAGGTAATACATCAATATAATAAACAAGATAATATGTCAATACATCAACAGCAATACAACAAATGCATAGGAATATCAATCTAGAAAAAACAATAACATACCGGTAGGTACTAGGTAGACCACACACCTAAGCAGAAGAAGCTTCATGTGTGGTCATCGAGGGAATTGGAGTGTTACAGTATTGTCAAAATAATCCTAGTGTTTTGCAAATTATTTAGAGGCCACTTGCTGAAGACTCACCTCTTCAGACTCCACCTAAACCCATAGCTGCTATGGGTTTAGGTGGAGTCTGAAGAGGTGAGTCTTCAGTCCACGGCGGAAACTAGGCAGTGAGTCTGTAGTTCTAAGTGCGACAGGGAGTTTATTCCACAGATTGGGGGCCAGGAGGTCAAATTGTCTAGGACGAGTGGATTTTTGTCCTAGGGTTATTGCAAGTGGCCTCTAAATAATTTGCAAAACAGTAGGATTATTTTGACAATATGACTTTTCTTTTAATAAATACAATCTGTATGGTAGTATGTTAATACAATATAACTTTAACTTATACAATTGGGGTGGTTGTATTTTGTCTCTCTGCTCTTCTATTGAGACATTTAGAACGTGTCTCACATTTTTTGACCCACTGTTTGAGATTCAATTCATCTATATATTATTTACGGTATATTATGATGAATAGGAACTTAAAGTGTAAGTTAGTTCCATTGATCCAAGTCAAAACACAATCAATGTATTGATCATGCCCACTTAGCGGTCAAATGGGTGGGCGGTGGTGAACATAGCACTTTCAAGATCTCCAAGTGGGCCCTGATCCAGAGAAGCTTGGGAACCATTGGTATTCATGAGGTTTCACATGTAGTCCTACACCGGCCATGTTGAGGACCAACACAGGTGTTTCAATTTGTCAGATTGGCATAGAACTAATGTTCTAATCTACGCCAATCAGAACATACTGTATGTCCTCAACATGGCCGGTGTAGGATTACATTTGATAGCCATGAATAGTGTTTGGTTGGGATACCAATTTTATCCAATCAGGGGAGAGACCTCAGACAGGATACAGGACGAACAAGTGAAATTGTGAAACCGGAACAGTAGACATACAGACAGGGTTGGATGGATAGAGGGAAGGGATGGATGGAGAAGGCCCGGCACCAGGAGACAATGATTTAGGGTCCGTGAGCTTAAGAGAAGGTTGCGACCATATGCAAATGTGTATTTCAAGCAAGTCGCCTTTGTTTTCGACTATTTGCAACTCGGTAAAGCCGTTTTCACTGATGCGCTGGGGAGGGCCAAGGTGGTCCGCATGAGTTGCCCCACGTGCCGCCAGGCCTGGGATGGAAGGACGGACAGACATATGGAAGGACGGAAGGGTGGACAGAAGGACAGACAGACAGATGGTATAGAGGGGTGGTGCAGGCAGGGTGCTGCAGGCAGCAGGCTCTTTTAAGGCATTCATTCCATATTGATTTTGTGTCCTGTGCCAGCCTGTAATATACCAGCCCTGCTCCCCAGCCACAATTAATCCTCTCTAATTCAATAACACCTCCCATCCATTACACACACACACACACACACACACACACACACACACACACACACACACACACACACACACACACACACACACACACACTGCACTGGTATACCATCACAGAGAGGGTTGGAATGAGATTATTGAGACCAAGAGAGGGCTTGGAACGCAGAGTTGCGTGTGCGTGTGTGCGTGCCACATCAACCCTAGCATCTTGATTGTGGGTATGTAGAGGACACGTTGCCAAAGATATTCATTCGATCATTTGGTGAAAATAGGATTATCTA
>NC_137821.1:22517163-22569663 GCF_963921795.1 Nannobrachium achirus
AAAACTTACACTTACAGATGTATCAATTAAACTGACTAATCCATTAGTTGAATAGTTGACTATTGGTCAGTGGATGACAGTCTTGGTATTATCACAGAGTAAAATCGTAGTGTTCTTTTATCCATTTGTAATTGTGTGTGTGTGTGTGTGTGTGTGTGTGTGTGTGTGCGTGCGTGCGTGCGTGCGTCTGTGTGTGTGTGTGTGTGTGTGTGTGTGTGTGTGTGTGTGTGTGTGTGTGTGCATGCGTGCGTGTGCATGTCAGTAATGACTTGCATGACGTTTGCTGACTTCGCTCCACTACATTCAAATAGAAATATTGTACTTTTATATACGTATGCTGTGAAGAAAAAGAGTGTATGCCCTTGTGAACCTTTCAAAGTAGCGTATCTGATAGGCATTATGCCCTGGCGTATGCCCTGGCCACAGGAATAGCCACGGAGCGCATGCCCTCAAAAAACTCTTGAAAACACCACTGTACAGCAGTGCATTGCTATTAAAAAGAAAATGTAATTCATATTCGTAGTTTGTACTTTTGAATACTTTGAGTATTTACTTGAGTATATACTTTGTCCACCACTGCCAAAATGAAGTGATGTTTATGTTATCCACTCCTGCAGCAGTTCGCTCTAAAGCTGAATTTATGGCCTCTGAAAGTTGTCATTGAAAATGGCACTTTTGGCAGCTGCTTCCCCAGTGTTCCCAACGGAACTGCTGCCAACATCTGAGCAGCACTTAGAACCACACACACACACACACACACACACACACACACACACACACACACACACACACACACACACACACACACACACACACACACACACAGGCCATTTCATAGACGCATAAAGCCATTTAAGTAATTGACTATAAGGTTTTGTGTATGCGGAGGCACAAACGGACTGAATTGACACAGAGTAAGCACTTTGAATTCTGGTGAATATCAGTGTTAAAGCTGTGTATTTAGTAACTATTTTTTAGAATAAAAGAGTGGGGTGGTTGTATTGAGACATTTAGATCCTGTGTCTACTGTCTGGCTCTGACAGAATCCTGTTTCTGCATTAGCTTATAGCTTATAGATCGGCTATTTTCAGCAATGTTCCCCCCAGAATAGGGATGCTAGGGCTCAAGTAGTTAACATCTTCCATGGTTACACAGGTCACACACAGCTTCTCCTTAAATAACCAGAGTTTACCCTGAACTATTTTTAGCTGGACCAGATGTATAGCCCATACCTATGTTAATGTCTTATTCATGAGGATAGGACTTCAAGAATCAAGAATGAAAAACTGTGTATTTGTCACTATCTCATACAGGTACAAGCAGTGACATGTTGGAGAGACATTTTCCTCAGATATATGTACATACAGTACATCATGTATTATGCCTGATTTAACTATGCTATATGCATCTTTATTTGTTCTATTTAACCTGTTTTCCCTTTCCCTTTGCTTTCACTCTACCTACCTCTATAAATGTATACCTGTTTAAATGTATTGGATGGATGGATTTACTGTATATGGATGGATGGAGGGAGTGAGTGAGATTGTTTAGGCTTGTGTGTAGAAGTATGTGTAGAAGTATTAAGCACAGATCTCCAAACGCACCAGCCTGGTTATTGATGCCTGAGAGACAGCTCTGCATGGCTTAGAAGATCTTCTGGGTTTTGATGGAAGTGGGCAGGACAAACTGATGTATTATTGACTGTCACCAAACACCAAAACCTCAACAATGTCTGTGGTGTGGTGTAGAATGGATGAGGAGGCAAGTGCTTTGAGATTAAGTTGAGCCGTGGTCAGTACAGACTAAGGGTTCTTGTCCACAGATAGTGTTCTTTGAGCTGGAAACATCATCTGTCTGCCATGCTATGCTAAAGAAGACGCTGTGCTTCTCTCCTCAGCCCCCGAGCATCGCGTTTCAGCACTCTCGGTGCCCAGCGTTTCTTTTGGCAGAGCGCCCTGGGAGTTTCAAGCAGACAATAGCCTAACTTTTGGAGTGGAGCGCCGCACATTTGATCCTCCTGATTGTGTGTGACAGCCCGGTCATTTAACACCCGACATTGAATCGTCACCAGACAACCATGAGAAGTCCATGTTTACGTTGTCTCAGCCAGGCTATTTGTGCTGTAATGACACAGATGGCAGGGCGTTCAGGCACAGCAATTGCTGATTGGGTTCTAACAGGCATGATATCCAAAGTGCTCCTCCGCTCATAAAATGCTTTCTTATGGTACAGCATCTAGAAAGAGAATGTGAAAGCAGCCTTTATTGTTTGCTGGTTCGGCACTTTAATTCCTTTACGGATGGGACAACGTTACGGTCACTGCTGTCTGTGTGACTGTAACTCAGGCGGCACGGAGGCCCTGTGGGAATCAGAAGGGTGACGGTCCCTCCAGGCTCTGTGTCGTCTGGTTAAGTGTCCCTGAGAAAGACACTTAAACTGCTCCCCTGTGTGTCAGTCCTCTGTGAATGTCCCCTCCTCACTGCTGGGTCAATACTCAGATCTAACATCACCCATGGTGACCTTTACAGATCGTTGCTGTCGGGTGGAAACCTTGTAAGTCCGAAAGCGTTACTTTTCAGGAAAGGGAAAAAAATATCCTGTATTCCAATGGATCCAATGTAGTTATTATTAGGTTGCAAGCCCTTGTTGATACTTTTCATTCTTTCAATCTCACATCTTATCTTACAATAAATGCAAGGCGTACGTACGTATCTACGTCTGTAATCCATGTATCTCGAGAACTGTCCGTCCGACTTCAAACTCGGGGCACGTGTCTCCACTGGTCCGAGTGTGTGCTGTGCCCGGCGTCAAGTCGTCGGATAGGCAGTTGTCCAGAACTGCCAGAAACGTGGCCCAAACAAGCAAATTGATTGCCATGGCAACCCCAGCCCAAACTTGATTTGGCAAATTACCCACACCTGCCATTTGATTACTTTTTCAGTCCACTTTCCACAGTCAGTTTGCACTCTCAACACATTCTCAACACATTCTCCACAGACATTTACCCCTGCACCACGATTTTCCAGAACCGCAGATCCCCCTGATGTGCTCATATATGGGCATATCGATGTATGGGATCTCCATATGGGCATAAAAGGGATACAGGCAGACAGAAAGATATCTCCGTGTATATGGGCACAAAAGGGACACAGACGGACAGACATTTGGTTACAAAACGGGTATAATGGTTATTGCATAACTGGGTTAACTGCATTCCCAACTTGCAACGTTCCCGAGTAGGCCAGTGCCCAACGGGCACCAGTCTAGTATTTATAATAGTAAGACGCCTCAGGGCGACATGCGACCTGACCCTTAATTCTTGGCCATCTGGCCAGTGATGTATATCGGACCAGTTACCCATACATGGAGACCCCTGCATGATAGTCTTACCCATACATGGAGACCCCTGCATGATAGTCAACAATACCCGGAGTACCCGGAGTGCCAATCCCGAGTATACTCGTGAAAAGTAATATATTACTGTAACGGCGGTTATATTACCGGATACAATGGCGGAAGGTCCGGAGCCAAAATCCGTCGCTGATTTCTCATCATCACGGCTCCACGAGCACAAAATAGTCATCCCATAACATTGAGGTGGACGGGGGATCTCATCTTTAATGTCCATTATCTCAAAACTACACTTTAGAAGCGAAGATGGAGGCAGATGCTCGCTTATAAAGCACATGGAGAAAAGCTCCGAGCCGATCCGCCATGACACCACGTAAACAACGATCGGTTCCGGCGCAGGACGCGATGACGTCAGACCGGAAGTGTTTACGCTGTGGACTTCTGGCCCTCAAAATAAGATAACGGGAGTGAATGCAGCCTGAGGGTGGCATCGTGGACTTTATAATCCGTTAATTTCAGGAGCACTAAATGAGTTAAGTCAAAACATGCCCATATATGGGCATTACCAAATATGGGCATTCCCAGATATGTCCTTAATATTGATGACATTGGGACAGGGATCTCCATATATGGGCATAAAACGTATTTTAATTAGTAAAGCAGAGTTATATAACACTGAGGCTGTTTCTGTGTATTGAATCTATTGACTGATTGATTGATTGATTGAAGACTTTATTAGTCAGAAATGCTAACAGCACGTAGTACAACACAAACAAGTCTGGGTACTTGTTTCCTTTGTGGGCCTATACTGCATATTCAATTCAATTCAATTAACACAATAATAGTACATGTACAAAAGAGATGGGAATATTACATTTACCTCCCCCTTTGGTCTCCTGACAGATGTTTTTTTTTTTCCCCAGGCCAATTTAGAAAGAAACCAGTGTTTCATCCTTTAACCTTACAGTATATCTGACTTAAGGCTTACAGTATGCAATTCAAAGCTTATATGTAGACACATTGTTTCAAATAGTTTATTTTGTTTAGGATCAACTTTAATCTACGCTCTTATTTGCATTGGATACAGTTGCAGTATTTTGGTTTTAAGTTTGAAACGAAATCTGTAACGTCAAATTCAATAAATAAACATTAATGTTGACATGAATCCACTCTCTGCCTGGGTGGCATTCAATGGAATGGCGTCTGGAAGCCATGTGAAGCTAACATGATAAAAACACAGGACATCTCCTACTCTAGTGCACAGACAACACAGCAACAAATAGATTAAAACAGTGATTTTTGAACTTTATGGGCTCTGTTTAAAAGTTCTATGGCACATGGACGGTCTAAATGAAGGGCACTGAAAGAGCTGACCTGAACCGGTGCAGACAGTGAAAGGGGAGTGTGGTATCATGGAATCAAGTAGCTTATCTTTGGTGTAGAGAGTGAGTTCAGTGGAAACCCGAGGTAGGTTAGTGTTGTTACTTTGCCAGTGGTGGACAAAGTATTAAATCTGTATTAAACATTTGTGTCAGAGCAGGGAGTTGCGACCGAAGGTCGCAGTTTACCATGAGAAATGTCACAGCTTGTCCGTGTGTATACGTGAAGCCATGAAGCTGTGATATGTACATATTTTTACAGTCTATGGGTTGGTTCCCTTGACACATCACTGTGGCATCACAGGTGATATCACAGATGACATCACCTATGTAAAAGTCTATATATATGGGTATTCCCCAGAATCCCTTTTATGCCCATATATGAAGATCCCTGATGTCATCGATATATATCACTGGCCAGATGGCCAAGACATGGCCCATATCTGTGTGGCTGGTTCAGATAAACCTAAACCTAACACTAACTTCAGTCGACCCAACGATATACTGTACTGTATATAGTACAATGGATGTACTATATACAGTACATGGATCTCCATATATGGGTAACTGGTCTGATATACATCACTGGCCAGATGACCAAGAATATACTCTACCATACAGTTACAATTTCATTTCACTAGCTAACAAGAAACACACCATGAAGGTTTAAGGGTTTTAATGAAGTAAAGGGCAGAAAAATAATGAGCAGTGATACGAAAAAGCAAGAGGGGTTCTGGGAAGTTAGAGTGAGGATAAATAGAGCTAGGTAGATGTCTAGGGGGCGGAGCTAAGGGCCAGGTAGGTGGTGTGAGCGCAGGTAGGTGGAGAGGGGGGAGGAGTCATGGTGCGTTTCTCTCTCTCCTGAACTTCTGTTGTTCCAACACCATTCATTTAAAAAAGTTACATTGTGCCGCTTTAAGCGCAGTATTCAGGTAAATGTACTTGAGTACTGTCCACCACTGCTATAGTATATTCAGTTCACACGATATGGCAATAAGAACCTTGGAAAAGGTTCAGGTGCGGCAGTCAGGGACACAGAACGTTCTACTAAGCCTTTGTTTTGTGTATTAATGTAGGTGTGTCTCCTTTGGTTTAATAGCAGTGTTGATACTATGTAAATAAAGCTGGCCATTAAGCTACCAGCACTGAATGATGACACTCTATGTTACATTACTACTGCCCTTTCTCAACCCAATACACAGTGTGTGTGTGTGTGTGTGTGTGTGTGTGTGTGTGTGTGTGTGTGTGTGTGTGTGTGTGTGTGTGTGTGTGCGCGCGCGCGCATTCGCGCAAGCAAGCGCATGCATGCATGTTCGTGTGCATGTGTGTGCACTACATGTCTATAAATGCAGGAGAGGTAGTTTGTGTGTGAAACATTAGATGGTCAGTCCACCAAACGGAAAATTCCAATGTTCACTGAGCCACAGCCTGACTCTAGTCTACCCCACTCACGCACCGTGGGCACTGTGTGTGTGTGTGTGTGTGTGTGTGTGTGTGTGTGTGTGTGTGTGTGTGTGTGTGTGTGTGTGTGTGTGTGTGTGTGTGTGTGTGTGTGTGTGTGTGTGTGTGTGCGTGTGGGGTGTCCACGGATGGATGGTTGCATTACGGCAGGCAGTCACATCAATATAAATAGTGAGACACAGTGAAGGCAATCTAGCGCAAAGACTAAGTGTGTGTGTGTGTGTGTGTGTGTGTGTGTGTGTGTGTGTGTGTGTGTGTGTGTGTGTGTGTGTGTGTGTGTGTGTGCGTGTGCGTGGGTGTGTTCATCCTGACCCTATAATAAATCCCTGGTTAGGATCCAGGCCTACAATACATTCTTCCTGACATAGTCACTATTTACTTACTAATATCACTGTAATATCATAACTTTCCCCAGTAACTAGTCTCCCTCTCTAGGTTGTGCTCAGACAAGCCCCTTATTTTCGCCTGCAGTCATCCCAGTTCTCCATACATCTGGCCAGCTTCAGCTTGTCTGTACTTTTATTTGTACTCCTGCATCTTTCTCTCCTCGCGTGCATTCCCACATAACCAATTTGCTGGCTGGCAGTTCCTGATGTCTTTACCAGTGTCCTGCTATAGTCTCATTCTCCTGGCTGCTATTTTCTCGCTCACCCCTTGGTATTCCCCCGTACGGATTCTTGTTGGTAACATGTTCACTCTTGCTGATGTTAAGTACAGCACTCAACATTATGGTGCAGCACCCGTCTAGAGAGACTTCTTCAGGGTGGTTTCGCTGCCATACAGACTCTACTGTTGCATAAAAGAAGCTGAGTTGTCAATTGTCAAAACAGTAATAATAATATAACATTTATTATCCAAGTATTAATATCTATGTTACAATTCAATTAGGAATCAAAATGACTGGGTGATTTGGGCTCTATATCTAGATTTGTGGATTAGAGATAATATACAGTATATATATTTTGTTTCTGTGTCCAAAAACTGACTGGTCTCTGGAACTAGTATCTCGGCATTCCAGAGTCTAGCTCTGTCCACCTGTTCAAGAGTAGACTGAAAACTCACCTATTCAGGCCAATCCACGCGCCTTCCGACATAAGGTTTCGGACAGGCTCTCTGTAATAGTACGGAGAGTCAGGACATCTGTTGGCGCACAAGTTCTGAGAAAATAACTCGAATTTAGACCGCCCATCAGAACTTCGTAATGATGTCAATTTGTAGTTATATCGCCTCCCTTTCTGAAGTCTGTCAGAAGAGAATGTTTTGGTCTTTAGTTTGAACCAATAAGGCCATTTTGTTATTAAGTTAAAAATGCAATAATGCCATTATTATAAAAGAAAAACGTCCAATGACGTCTTTGTCAGAGAATGAGTTAAGCAGGTGAAGTGTCAGAGACTTGATACATATTGACACAATATGTGTCACAGCCTGCAGGCTACAACAGTATGTATGCAAAACCATGCGTTCAAATGAGCACGTCCTGACTGTGTACACAGATTACAGAAGCAGCATGATCAGAACACACACCTCTTCTACAGAGGAAAAGCTGGTTTATAAACAAAAATTACAGCGCATATTGAAATAATGATGGGGGAGTATGTCCAGTCCAGTCCCTCCCCCCCCCCCCCCCCCCCCACACACACACACACACACACACACACACACACACACACACGCACGCTTGCCTGAGTGTGTGTGTGTGTGTGTGGGCGTGCGTGTGTGCACACAATGATAACAGTCAGTGAGTGTATTCATGGTTTCCATGGCAGCCAAACAAGAGACACGATTATGACAAAAATGAAATGGCAAAGACAGAGAAAAAGTACAGAGAGAGAACATGACTATAGATGGACATCTGTGCACTGTCATAACACACATAGTTTATGACAGTGTTTCTCAAACATTGTTTTGGCTCTAGTACTCCCTTTCCCTGATTTCTGAATACCCAGGCAAGTACCCATTTTACCCAACTCCAATCTTTTTTTTGGAGCGGTGAAAGCGCTCCCAATGAACAGGTATATCCGTGGGTATGTGGCTGGCTGGCTGGCTGGCTGGCTGGCTGGCCCTGTCCGTAGCCTGGGCAATACCTTGAGTGGCCACACACAACACACTAGTTAAAGGAGGGGCGCTGTTTTGTGCAGGCCAGGCACACTCACCACTCACTCACAGGCACAGTTTACACTCACTCACTCACTCACTGTTTTGTGCAGGCCAGGCACACTCACCACTCACTCACAGGCACAGTTTACACTCACTCACTCACTCACATAGGGTACAGCTGCTCAAATTCACCGCTCCACTTCGAACCGAGGTTTGATTTTTTTTTTGTTGCTTAGAAACATATTGACATCACAAGTAGCAGTCTTGATGTTATGTGTAAAGAAGACCTATTCAGGGACCAGCAAATTAGAAATGTATAACTCCTCCATGCACACAGTGCACACAATAGTGTGACACAGTGCACGCACAGCAGGGACATGCAGAGAATGTTAGAGGGACAGGGGCTGAAATTTCTAAAGGGGCCTTTTGGTGAAATATCGAAATTAGCAGAAATATCGAAAATACCTACCTCCAAGCTCACAGCGGGTCGCGCAGCGCGTTGTGAGCTCGGAGGTCGGCTATTTTCGGTGCTTGATAGCACACTGAACTAAGCATAATCAAGTCAATACTGGAGATGTGGAGTAACGGCATGGATTGGGCACACATCTGGGGCATTTGCGTTTCTTTCACCATAGTAAAAACTGCATTCATGGTCTGGAGAGGGCACTTTTTACAGACAGATAAAAGGGTAGGGGCTCGGGTGCCTGCTGGCCTACTGGTCCAGGCGCATACCACTTACGGTAGGCATTGATGCCTGGCGGCGTCGCAGGTTCGATTCCCGATCCAGACAAGCTTTGCTGCATGTCACTCCCCGTCTCCTCCCCCGTTTCCTGTCAGTCTACTGTCCTATCCAATAAAGGCAAAAAATAAAAATAAAAAAAACTTTAAAGGGTAGGGGCTCAAGCCCCCTTTGATGTCTAGGTGTGCACGTGCCTGTCACAGTAGTGGGCTCATCTGGATGTGTCATGTGACGTCACGTGTGTCACGTCTTTATCCTCCATCCCTTCCCCCTCCATGTAAAACCAATCCTCCTGTGAACCACACACAAACTCACACACACACACACACACACACACACACACACACACACACACACACACACACACACACACACAGGTCTAATTTGAGAAGTGACACCCACCCCTCTCTCTGCAGCCTGACAGTCGGTCTGTCTATTTGTCCCATCTACCCATCTGTCTGTCTGTCTGTCTGTCTGCATGGATTGAAGTTGTCTTTCTCTTGGATGATTATACTATTAGATTACACTTACTGTACATTTAAAGAGTATTTGAATTGGTCAAATTAGCAATTAGCAATAGAATACATTTTCAGAAATCAGATGCATCTTCCGTTAACCCTAATGGTCTCAGATATTTCAATAAAGCATAGCTAAAAGCCTTGAACTGTCACTGTTCCAGACGGGAGAGGACCCAGATGAAAGATGAAAGTCAAATGCACGTTCGGTGTAAGTGTGTATTAACACCCAAAACAGGGAACAGGAGGAGCACTAGGAAAATGATCAAACACTATAGGAGCATGGAAGCTGTGTAGGAATTCTTAATCGTGCACTTGGTGATAGGTTTTGGATTTTTGGTACAGTGTTAGGTTGTTGTACAGTAGATACAAGCTCATTGCATCGCAACACACTGTGCGCTTATAGATCTGCTATTTTCAAATAGCTGATGTATATAGGGTTAAAGTGGTTCGGATTTTGATGCTATATTAACTCATTTGGCTGGAGATGCCCTGGCATCCCCCCCAAGGACCCCTGGGGGTCCCCAGACTACACTTGAAGAGCCATCCAAGGTCTAGCTAAAAAGTCAAGGTCATAGTTACTATAAATAGAAAAAGACTGTCATCACTCAAGCACCTGTTGATAGGTTTATTATACACCTATAGGTGGCGCTCTGCAATGTGGGTGGCACAGGAAGTGTGATGGAAATAGCAGATATACAAGCTCACAATGTGTCATGATGCGACACATTGTGAGCTGGTACCAACCAGGAGCTCAATTCCCATTCAATTGTACCGGTATAGTGTTCCAGTTCCAATTTTGTCTGCTTTTTTGTTTTGTTTTGTTTATTTTATCACTTCCAATTTCAATGTATCCTGACCTTAAAATAAATGTTGAGTTTACTAAAGAGCTGGAGTGACAGGGAGACCTCTGTCACTGAACAAACACTCTATAACAATGATTACTCCTCATAACATACTGTATAGAACAATATCACACTGACTTATTTTAACAAACAAAAACAAAAATGAATGGCTTTTTAATTGTGAGTCAAATAATTGTTATGCTATTATGAAGAGGAGGGTGACATTTTGACATAAAAATGAATCAATTCATTCCAGCCGATGAGGTATTTCCAGCCTCATAACGAGGGCACTGGCAAGAGTGACATTCTGTCATGTATAATATTACCATGAGTGTCGGGTTACAACTTCAATACAGAGCGCTTTAGAACAAATTAATGTGGTTTATATCCAGACACATTCTGGAGGAGTTTGAGATGTAGACGCAGACATGCTATTTGAAACCTTCCTACTGTGCGCCGTCATAAATCTAAATGTACGTCTGTTCTACTCCAATGTTTACAAACATTACGCCGACATAAACAAACACTGACCCAGAATACAGCAAATAACAATACTGTAGTCCTTTCAACAGCTTAACCACTTAAACGTGAGTAAAACACACCTGAGTTGCAACTGTACTTGGGCCGCTTCCCCCCCCCTGTCTACACCAAATATCCGCCAAAAAATAGCAAGATCTACAAGCTCACATGTACAATTTAGATCTGTTATTTTGAGCTATTGTTCCCCCCAGGATATGCTGGGGTTAAAGTGGTTAATAAATAAAAACCTGCTGTTTATTTATCACTGCTGCATTGTATGTATCTAAAAAGTATTATATATTAAAGTATATATTTTGAAGAAGAATGCAGTATTATTTCCTACATCCCATGTTAACGCTCTCTCTCTCTCTCTCTCTCTCTCTCTCTCTCTCTCTCTCTCTCTCTCTCTCTCTCTCTCTCTCTCTCTCTGTCTCTCCATTCCGCCATGTGCAGCTGTCCAGGCTGGTATTAATAACTCAATTGAGAAATACAGACATACACCCTAGCAATGTCCTTCCCTCCTTCCTTTACTCCCTCCCTCCTTCTCTACCCCTCCCTCCCTCTCTCCCTCTCTCCCTTTCTCTCTCTCTCCCTTTCTCTCTCTCTCTCTCTCTCTCTCTCTCTCTCTCTCTCTCTCTGCCAGACCTACTGACTGCAATGAACAGTCACGTGCATGCATTCACAAAAACACGCTCACGGACGCACACACACGCACGCATGCATGCACATGTGTCTATTGGTGCATGTGCATTTGCTGCACTGCTCACAGAAATTATATTTGAATCATTTGTTTGTGGATATTTGATGTCGCTAGTGAATGTTCTACACATGCAATGTGCTCATTCAATTGTTAATTTAAAATTTCAGTTCAACGAAAGTTGATATAATCTTTTACCGCGTCTGTGTTTTTCACAACTATCATTCCACATAAATGTGTTTTCGGACAACTTCTCAGACACTTTCTGCAAAACGACGTACTGTAGGCACTGGATTTATTTATTTATTTTGTCATTTACAGTTGAAAAATACAGTTTCTGGCAACTCATGTTGCTTTCCAAAATAACTCTCAGCTCTAGCCCGGCAGAGTTTGTTTTGAAGCAGTACTCTGGGAATTGTAGTTCAAACAGCTCATAGGCTGTAGGCTGTAAGGACAATCATGCTACCAGAGGTGTCGCTAAAAATAAAGTGAATGTTACGCCTCGTGACTTTAGCTTGTGAGGGTAGTAGGGTACCGTATTAAAAGTAAAAATAACAAACAGGATTTTACTACTGTACTGTAGTACACACACGCAAGCACGCATACGTGTGCACACACACACACACACACACACACACACACACACACACACACACACACACACACACACACACACACACACAGTCTATTTAAAGGACAGGCAGGATAATGATATTTGCTATGGCTGGGTTCTAACATCAACAGTGCCAGACTGCTGTTTATATAAGGCTATAATTTCATTCCATGTTTGCATTTGTTTACATTTTTATATACAAGTGGACATGAAGTGTCTGAAACTTCACATGCTTATCTATCTATCTATCTATCTATCTATCTATCTATCTATCTATCTATCTATCTATCTATCTATCTATCTATCTATCTATCTATCTCTGTCTGTCTGTCTGTCTGTCTGTCTGTCTGTCTGTCTGTCTGTCTGTCTATTCTTCCATCCCATTATAATTCTGCCCCCCCCCCCCCCCCCCCTCTCTCTCTCTCTCTCTCTCTCTCTCTCTCTCTCTCTCTCTCTCTCTCTCTCTCTCTCTCTCCTCTCTCTAATGCATTTATAATGTAAGCATGGAGGTTGGAATGGGAACCATCATGAGGAACAATGTACTTAGTAAAAGGCCTCTACAGTAAAAGGTGTCAGTGATGGAGAGTGCAGAGTGCAGACTACTGTACAGTACATGCACCTAGCGGCTAGCCAGAGAAACAACACTACAATTTAATTCAATTCTGTCACTCTCTGTCTTTCTCTCTGTCTCTGCATCTCAGTCGCTCTCTCTCTCTGTAGTTAGGGAAAATTAGCAGAATACCTGTCAAATCTGGGAATAAATTCCTTACCAAACAATTTCTTCACCAATGTGTTCGTAAAGGTGTCTAGTAACATATCTAAAAAAGATTGAAATTCAACATCCCTAGCAAAATGTTTGACAGCTAGGGTCATTCTGGGTCTCATTCACTTACTATACACTATATCACATCCCACTTAAAGCATATTTTTGGGAGTGATTTTTTTCCCTTATAGTACAGTGTATAGTAAGTGAATGAGACCCAGAATTATCCTAGCTGTCAAACATTTTGCTAGGGATGTTGAATTTCAATCATTGTTAGATATGTTACTAGACACCTTTACGAACAAATTGGTGAAGAAATCGTTTGGTAAGGAATTTATTCCCATGGTTTTATTAAAATTCCCTGACTACTGTAACTCACTCTCTCTATCTCTCTGTCGCTCTCTCTGTATCTCTGTCATTCTGTTGCTCTCTGTCTCTCTCTCTCTCTCTCTGTCTGTCTGTCTGTCTGTCTGTCTGTCTGTCTGTCTGTCTGTCTGTCTGTCTGTCTGTCACTCTGTCTTCCTCTCTGTCTCTTTATCTCTCTCTGATATAAGTAACTTTTTATCACATTATAAATCGAATGATAAAGGCTATCTAGTATGTAATATTATCCCATGGAAGCATGTAAAAGTACATGATGATACCATATTGTGTCTCTGTTCTGGCTAATAACGGGTCCGACATAAGGATGAGGCTGTTGGCTGGCTAAATGGCCATAAACTGCATTTAGCTTGGACATGGTATTGGAAAGCCATAAACCAGAGCTTTTAAACTGTGGTTGACAATAGGCATTCATTAATGTTATACTGGCTGGACCTTTTACATGCACAGGATGACTGGGGCTTAAGAGCCATGGGGGCAGATGTGTGTAAAAGGCCTCCAGAGGCCTGTCATGGCCCCCAGGGGACCCTCATCTCTGTCAATGAGTGTGTGTGTGTGTGTGTGTGTGTGTGTGTGTGTGTGTGTGTGTGTGTGTGTGTGTGTGTGTGTGTGTGTGTGTGGGTGTGTGTGTGTGTGTGTGTGTGTGTGTGTGTGTGTGTGTGTGTGTGTGTGTGTGTGTGTGTGTGTGTGTGTGTGTGTGTGTGTGCACATACAGGAGCCTCCCGTGTGACTGACTGACTGACTGTGGGCATTTTGTGGGTCAAATATACATTGAGATTGTGTGTGTGTCATATTTGGACACATATATGATAGATAGATAGATACCTTAGATAGATATATGGCGTATTGGAGGTGACCGGTTGAAATGTAAATGTTCCCGTCGATTCACTGCGGCCATTCTTCGCCGGCATTGCAGCCTTGGGTGCCCGTCGGACCACCATGCCAGCGGCCCGGGCCGTTTATGCTATGATGATGGTGAATTGAAAAGATAGGACCACAATGGAAACAAGTCCCCATGGACTTTTACTGTATGTGCTGTTTACATTTGTGACCCTAATAATAAAGCATTCAATCAATCGATCCTTTCATTTCAAGGAATGAACACATGTTAACCAAAATGGTTCCTTTTGTACTTTTTTTTATTTTACAGCGTGAATTTACAATGTAGATTGGGGTCCCAGAGATAAACGATAAACTAAAGACAAAAGAAAAGTATCAAAATGGGGGACTACTACTGCAAATCGACAGGTGGGAACCTCATAATGTCAAAAAACGTTACTTTCCAGGATTCAAATGAAGAAATATCGCCAAGCTCAAAACGCGTTTTAAGCTTGTAGATCTGCTACTTTTGTTGCTTCTGTGTAACGCTGTAGTGTGATCAAGTGGGGCGTTAATTTATGAAAAAACACAAAAAGTTAGAAGATGAACATCTTCTAACTTTTTGTCTGACAGCAACCATGTCAAACTGGGGGTGCAGGCTGAAATGGAAAAAAGGTTGATAACCTACTGGCTAAAGCAGTGCTTCTCAACCTTTTCAGGCCGCGACCACCAAAGTAATCATATTTTAACTGGGGACCACCCACCACCCTGGCAAGCACTAGGAGTTGAGGCATTACATTTTGTATAACACGGTTCTATTGTGAAAATAGCAGATCTACATGTAGATCGGCTATTTTCACAATTTCTGCCTCTAATATTTGATAATTTGGCCAATGTTTAAATTGTCACTTTAGAAATGTACAGATAACTATATTGTTCATATACCATTGTTTATATATTATTTTTATAGTTAAAGTTACAGTAGGCTATAGTTATAGTGCTCAGTGTGAATGGCCCTTTTAAAGTGGAGGCAATGTCAAACTGAAGCATTCAGTCTTCAGTCTGATACCAGGCTACGACCCTAGCCCCTTGTCCCTGGGGACCCCCGGGGGTCCCATATACTACAGGACGTGTTGCCATTCGGGGGGGGGGGGGGGGGGGGGGACATTCATTGTGTTACTGGTTTTAATGACAGGCTTTCATTTCATTAATGGTTTGTCAGGTGGAGGGACTTTGAGGCCAACGGCTGTTCCAATGGAAACACTGCCAATGATAGTACATACATATCAATAAACACACACACACACACACACACACACACACACACACACACACACACACACACACGCGCACACACACACACACACACACACACACACACACGTACGCGAGCGTGTGTGTGTGTGTGTGTGTGTGTGTGTGTGTGTGACAAAGAGAGAGAGAGGTGACAACTCCAAAATAGACCCTCCATTCAACGAAGAGGCTGCGTATTCAGAAATAGTACACACACACACACACACACACACACACACACACACACACACACACACACACACACAGCTGCCCCCTATCCCTTTACCGTGCCTCCCAAGGTAATCCTGTCCCTACGGCAACCGTGCATTGGAAATATAAACACAAACCTCACAGGTGTGTGTGTGTGTGTGTGTGTGTGTGTGTGTGTGTGTGTGTGTGTGTGTGTGTGTGTGTGTGTGTGTGTGTGTGTGTGTGTGTGTGTTTGTGTGCGTGCGTGCGTGCGTGCGTGCGTGCGTGCGTGCGTGTGTGTGTGTGTGTGTACTACTATATTTATGAGTTCCAATTACAGTATAAGCACAGCAGATCTACAACAGCAGAAACAGTCATTGTGAGGACCTTTGTCTCGCTGGTCCTCAAGATATATGGTTGCTGAGTTTATTCCTTATTTACTTATACTTAGTTGTGCACTGTTGTCGCGCACAGAAAATAGCTGTTGCACATCGCATAGTGAGCTATTTTCGTCTTTATAGGGTTAGGGTTAAAAATCTGTTTGTGTGTGCGTGTGTGTGATGTGTGCACCAGTGTGTGGAAACTGGACACTCTGCTTTGTGTTGCCTTGATGTGTTGAATATTTCATATCCTCTTTTTCTGTACTATCAACTCTGTGTCTCCACCCCCCCCCCCTCGCTCTCTCTCTTGTCGTACTTCTCTTTGTCTGTCACACTTGTGATTCTACCTCTATTTAACGGCAGTTCTCTTGCTCTTTGTTCACGTATGGATCACTGACTGGGCCTTTTAAAAATGCCTTAAAGCTGTTTTTTTAAGTACATTCTAAAATGGATAGTTCCATCACTTTATTCTTATTGGCTGACCAAGTCCCATTGTAAAACACTCAATAAAACACACACACACACACACGCACGCACGCACGCACGCACGCACGCACGCACGCACGCACGCACGCACACACACACACACACACACACACACACACACACACACACACACACACACACACACACACACCTACGGTAGAAAGGACACACGTCAGTATCACTGAGCCCATGTCTTGTTTACACTATTGATCTTGTAGTCCCTGTTCACAATGTAGGAGTAATTCCTTCGTCCTGTGAGCAAGGTTTCACAAAGCATTTTAAAACAAGACACAAGGATACGTACCACTCAAAACCTTCCATTTATTTGCACGGCAACCTGCTGGTTTGTGCAGTCAGTAGCCGGGACTACTTTCTTAAAGTAGGCTAATTATTGTTGTAGTGAGACTGTGTCGGGAGCCCATAACCACAAGAACATTTTCTTTTGTGTGATCTTCAAAACATCAGTTAAGATTGTTGGCACTCTGCTCCCTGTAGTTTTCCAGCATTCTGCACTGTAAAATAGTGTTAGAGAATGCAGCTTTGGTAAATCCGGAGTTTGTTTTGGTGCTGTATTGATTTGATTTCCAGATTTATGCCTTGTTGATCCGGTTTTGAATGTCCTTACTTGCTCCCCCATCATGGTGTGAATGATGCTATTTCATACATCTCATGTTAACTGTCTCTCTGTCTCTCTATCTCTCTCTCTCTCTTCCAGGCGTGACACGTCACAGATCCTAACTCCCGGAGTCCCGACAACCTCCGGTGCCGACCACCGCCATAATCATGCACTCCTCCTCCTCCTCCTCCCTCTCCCTCCTCTTCCTCCTCGCTCCCCTCCTCCTCCTCCTCTCCCTCCTGGCGTCTCCGTCCGTCGCCCAGAGCGACGGCGAGCTGGTGGTGCAGACGCACGCCGGGCGGGTGCGCGGCATACGGCAGGCCGTGCCCGGGCGCGGCCACGACCACGTCACCGCCTTCCTGGGCATCCCCTTCGCCGAGCCGCCGGTGGGCAAGCGGCGGTTCCGCCGCGCCGAGCCCAAGCGGGTGTGGACGGACGTCTATGAAGCCGACTCCTACCCCAATGCATGCTACCAGTTTGTGGACACCACGTACCCGGGATTCCAGGTAGGGGAGACCAGTCGCAGTCGTAACCATTTGAGGTTTTGGCTGAATTATCAAAAAATAATTGTAATTTCTATGTGGGTAACTTGTATGTGTGTTCTACCTGTAAAAAGTCACAGGATGTTTATTATATAACAAACAATATTAGAGTCAGGGCGATTGTAACGTGTAACAGCATATGGAGGCAATTGTAAAAAGTAAGACTCCCTAATCGGGAGATAAGCGACCGTCGCGTCGCATACACAAACTTTAGAAGGCAGTCGTAGCCAATCAGGAGGGAATGTGGGAAATGGGACAGATCCATGTTGATGACATGACTCTAGACATACTGTGTACCGCTTTGTGTGATTTTAGGGCAAAATATGTAGGAGCAGTGTCCAAAAATGTGTTTAGCAAGAATCTGCCTCATGGTGGCGCTAGAAGAGGGCCATGTGAGAATTGAGGGGTGGAGGTTATGGTTTGACAGTCAAGGAGTGTAGAGTCGGGCCATTGTAACGTGTAACAGCATATGGAGGCACTTGTAACAACATTTAATACCATATACTAAAGACCACAATAAAGCTACAACCTATTATAGTATTTCCTTACTGATTATTCTATTGATGACATTTTCTGTTAATCGAATAATTGTGTTTAATTTTGTTTTGTTTATTTTATTTTATTTTATTCTATTCAAATCATGAATGTAGAAAAGTTAAACAAATCTATTGTGAATATTTGTTTCGTATTTTTAACACAACAGTGTTGTGAACCTAGCCAATCTGCAAGCCCACAACACGCTATTTAGATAATTTTTTTAAGAACCACTGATTTAGAAGGCATTTGTTTTTAAACGTTTATTTTTATTTATATATATATATATATATATACAAAACAAGGATTGTTTATGAATTATACAGGTATTTTATTGATTTTATTAAATCAATTAAGTTTGATGAAGTCTGATGAAGTGTTGCACCCATACCTCCAGGGCACTGAGATGTGGAACCCCAACAGGGAGATGAGTGAGGACTGTCTGTACCTCAACGTGTGGGTGCCATCGTCCGCGAGGCCACACAACCTCACCGTCATGGTGTGGATCTACGGCGGAGGTAAGGACCGCAGCACCACACACACACATGATCCAACCCAGTGTTTCTCAAACTTTCACATTTCAAGGTCTCCCTCTAAACTCTGACTGTGTACAAATGAAACGGTCAGAGTTACAGACTTGTATGGGTCCATTTAGACCCACCCCCCTAAGGCCAGGGCTCCACCGCGAGCGTTGCGTTGCTCTGCGTCGTGACGGCTTCATTGACGCCGTCACATTGACGTCCGACCGGCTCCACTGCAGCGCAGGGGCTGACTGTGAGGTATTCATTAATGGCAATATAGCCCATTTCCAAAACAACATGAAAATCACTTTCAAACAGGAATAAAACTATTCGTGACCTGAATGTGAACGAGAACTTATGTTCACAGCAGAGAGCAGCAATGCACCACTGACCACTTTTTTTCCATGATTATAGCCTGTTGTGTTTGTACACAATTTTATCAAAGACCACTGTAATTACATAAAAAATACGCTAGTCACAAGTCACCCTTGTGAAAGACGTGAATGGATAGCCATCAGCAGAAAAGCACGTATATCCACCTCTTTCCGCGGGAATTTACTGGAGAATATTTTGCACCACACTTCCGGTTAACAGCAGACATACAAGCTCACGTTGTGTCGCAGATGCAACCGTTGTGAGCTTGTAGATCACACTCGGCTGCGGCGCCGGAAGCTCCATGCAACTTCTGCGCAATGCACGATGGGATGTTGGAAAGTTGTGGATACATTTAAATATACAATGCATTTAATCATAATTTACATGACTGGACTGTTGTAGACGGCGTCAAAAAATGTAACCCGGGCAATTTTTTAGTTTGGACGCCATCACCGGAGCGTCCGACGTTCACGTTGACGTCAGCAGTGGAGCACCCTTCATTGATTAAAACGGGAGCGTTCCCAACGTTGACGTTGACACTGGGAACCACTGATCTAAACAGTGGTGGGAAAAATAAAAGCATCAATAGTCAATAATGTAAGAATACTCTTGTTACAAGTAAAAGTCCGGAATTCAAAATGTACTTGAGTAAAAGTGTACTTAAAGTACCAAAAGTAAAAGTAGTCTACTCACTGATAAAGTCATGAAATGTTATCAGTCACATTTCTCCTTAATAATTACTTGCACCTCATCTCGTGTTTATGTGCTATTTTCAACACTCAGTTTGTCTACACTTTTTTCTTTTTTTCCCCATTCATGTCATTTTATTGTTGTGTGTGGTTTGCTTTCCTTTATTTACTTCCACTTAAAGGAGTAGTTCACCCCCAAAATGACTTTTTTTCTATTGATTACTCATGCCATGGAGAGTAGAGTTCAATAATATTTTTAGTTTTTTGTCGCATTCCTAAGACAAAAATGAGATAAAAATAAATGTACCCCCATTCGTTCCGGAATCAATGGGGGTAAATTTACTCGAATCAAATTTTTGTCTTAGGAATGTGACAAAAACCAAAAAATATTATTGAACTCTACTCTCCATGGCATTAGTAATCAATAGAACATTTTCATTTTGGGGGTGAACTACTCCTTTAATAACATAGCAAAATGTGTGTGTGACCGACCACCCTCAAAGGCTATTGTCACGATCTGGTGGTATGGTGAGGACCCAAGCAGGACGGCAAGTCAGGCAGAGTTGAAAACCCAACATCGGGTGACTGATTTATTATAACTAGAGAGAACTTCACAATCACAAACTAACACAAAGCATGACGTGACACCAAACAATGACTCGACAAGGACTGGGGAACAAGACTAATATACACATGACGACTGATTACACATGAGATACAGCTGGGTAGACAACATAGAACCATGAGAACTAGAACATGAATCCAACACATAGAAATACAAGAACTAGACAAGACAGGCAAAGTCTGTGACTGTGACAGCTATCTGGTTTTTGGGGATTTAAGATTTACCGATTAGTTACAAGGGTAGTCCAATTTGTCCAACACAAACTTTAGAAGGCTATCGTAGCCAATCAGGAGGGAATATGGGAAAAGGGACAGATCCATGTTGATGACATGACTTTAGAGATACTGTGTACCGCTTTGCGTGATTTTAGGGCAAAATCTGTAGGAGCAGGAGTATCCAAAGGAGTATCCAGTAGTATGTAGGAGTGTCCAAAATGTGTTTTGCAAAAATCGGCCTGATGGTGGCGCTAGAAGAGGGCCATGTGAGAAATCAGAGGGAGTGAAGGGGACTCTCAGGGGCAGAGAGACACTCATCATGAGATGTGATCCTGGGTCATTTCAGGACATGTGTGTCCTGACTCAGGAGGCTCCACCGTTACACCCTCAGTCAGCACTGTGACAGCACACACTTTAGAGGCTGCTAGGCTCTTATACAGTATTATGTTCACGTTAACAGCAACAAAAGCTACAAAACAAAGTCTGTTCTGCTGCACTGTTGCTGCATCACTGTTTTAAGTGTTGCTCGACATGCTCGTTTCCAGCAGTAGTTCTCAACCTTTTCAGGGCCGCGACCCCCAAAATAATTATATTTTAACTGGGGACCCCCCCACACCCTAAGAGTACTAAGAGTTGAGGCATTACATTTTGTATAACACAGTCCAATTGTGAAAATAGCAGATCTACATGCTCACAACGCCTTGCGTTGCAAGGCGTTGTGAGCATGTAGATCGGCTATTTTCCCAATTTCTGCCGCTAATATTTGACAATTTGACCAATATTTAATTTGTCATTTTAGTGGTATTAAAAAGTCCTTAAATTGTCACTTTAGAAATGTGCAGATACCCTCTATGCACTTAAAGTTTATGCTGGTTTGTTTACTGTTGAGTGAGAAAACAGTGTTGCACATCAAGTTAATCATCTGGAGACCCCCCAAAATTATTTGGGGACCCCCAGAGGGGTCTCGACCCACAGGTTGAGAACCACTGGTTTACAGTACATCATTAAACGTGTGTTGTGTGTGGGAGCAAAGAAAAATATATAAACACTTCTGCTGCGCTTAGCGCTAAGACAGGAGCCTTTTCTTGGTTATGGTTCATCTATCTCGATGCAAATAGGTTATTACTAGTATAGAAGTGTCTTTGAAAGTTCTCTTCGCTGAGTTTGGCAGAAACATTCTAGCCACTGTGATGCTAGTTTTAAAGGGCCATTTATAGTTACGTATTCTTGATTTTGTGTACGTTTTGGGTGAGAAACTACGTACGGTAAATCCGTCGCCATGCATAGTAGACATGCACGTTATTTATGTGCCGACCCGCTCTCTGCTCCAATTCTGCTCCCGTTGGGGCCGCGCGCCACATGAAGGTGGTTCTCACACGTGTAAAAACCGAAGCATTTAGCCAAAATATGTAGAACCACAGATTTATTTTTTGACCCGCCTTGATGTTTGGTATAAATACGTGGTAACAGTCTGGACTGGTTCTGCTGTCTGTCTGCAACGTTATCGCGGTAAATGCAACTCCGCGAGGGTACAAATTTAACCACATGGATGCGGACCCGGAGTAATTATAACAAAACACACGTACACACCTGCTCTATATTGAACATAATTCCCAAGTAATAAATGAGCCGCATCATCATCTCTTCTTGTGACTTGTGTGCCTCGCTGTCTGTGCTGATGACTGTTGAGTGTGTGTGTGTGCGTGTGTGTGTGTGTGTGTGTGTGTGTGTGTGTGTGTGTGTGTGTGTGTGTGTGTGTGTGTGTGTGTGTGTGTGTGTGTGTGTGAGTGAGGAGTCGAGGCGTCCTCTTCAAGTTGTTGTGTAACGACCTTTTTTCCGTTTCTTGATAAAATATATTTATTATTGGGACACACAGTTTGAGAACCGCTGTTAGAGCAGAGTTAAAGTAATTTTCATCACTACTGCGCCTATGTTTTATAATGGTGGTCGTGGGTACTTCTTGCTACGGATACATCTTGTACGTTCAGTCCGTCCAGTTGGGAGCTGTCCGTAAGGGTCCGTATACAGATCTAAATCATCCGGAGTACGGAGAGACAGACCGGATCAACCGGACGAAATTTCTCTCACCCTCTGTTGCTTATGTATTCCTGTGGTTCTTATGTACTACTATGCATGGTACTTAACTGGTATATATGAGCCTCTGATTGGACAACAGACCTTGCACACAGACCAACCTTGACCTTGCACTGTGGTATTGACCTTTGACCTATTTGGCGGGAGGGTGGGGAATCCATAACATGGGTCCTGAGTCCTGACCCTCTAACTCACTCACACACTGTCAATTACAATTACCTGTGACCTTCTAGCTGGACTTGATATCTACTGATTGATAGGCTACAGAATTAGTAACCAGTTAAAAGTGAGAATTTTGTTCTATATTGTGATAATAATCATTGCTACAGACTAGAGTGTTTGGACTATTACGTCCATTAAGTTCCATTTGTAAACTCTCAGAGTTAAATTAACACTGAGGATTTTACATTGTAGATTGGGGTCACAAAGATGCCCAAATGGTAGATCATGATCTACCAGTAGATCACAAAGCCTGTGCAGGTAGACCACATGACGTACCCCTAAAAACATATAAACATATAATTCAAAGTCACAAAACCGCCCTTTTTGGCTTCTGTCACTTGAATTAGGGTGACTTAATTGATTGACATCAAGAAGGGCCTGGCAGCTCCCTTCATAGCTTCTAAAGTAGGCAAACCTCCAAATGCAATGCTTTGTTTTAGTTAGTAGCATTACAAAGAGCCTGGACATTTTTTCCCCAATATTTCCCATTCCAAGTGTGTTTGTCTTATATGTAACGCCAGTGCCGCTATTCCAAAGCCCTCTCAGGTAAAAATAAAAATAAGAAATAGGTTGGTAGATCATGTTGAGCTGGTCATTTTAAAGGTAGTTCTCAAGTCAAAAAAGTCGGGGGAATCCTACCTGTAGGAGCCATTATGTTAGGCCTATTATTTCTGATTTAGATGCAGTTTTGTTTAACAGACACTAGGTGGTGGGCTCTAGATTTCTGCACTGGGTAGGTTACTTGAGGGCCTTGGGTGAAGCATTCAGCAGATTCAGTAGGACTAGGACACGGGTTGAGGAGCACACCCTTCTTACCAGCAGACCAGCAGACAAACAAACAGTACAGGAAACCACCTCAGAACCCAAAACTGCAATATCAATGGTATGTTTCATTCTCAACTGAAAACCTTCATGTCAATAAATGCACCTCAAACTGGAAACTTTTGGACTGGACATTACATTGTTTGTTTCTGTGTCATACTGCGTAGGATCATCCTCACCACAACCCGTAAAGTAATGCGCAAAATCATTGGTGAAATTGCCATTATACTACCGGTAATATGTGTACGGGTCTACTCTGTACTCTCAGAGTTACAGACCTGTAAGGTTCCATTTGGTTCCTACAGTATCTAACCCAAACTAACGTGTGTTGACCCATGTGCTCTGCAGGTTTCTACAGCGGTTCGTCGTCTCTGGACGTGTATGACGGCAAGTACCTGGCCCACACAGAGACGGTGATCGTGGTTTCTATGAACTACCGCATCGGTGCGTTCGGCTTCCTGGCCCTGCACGGCTCCAACGAGGCCCCGGGCAACGTGGGCCTGCTCGACCAGAGGCTGGCGCTGCAGTGGGTCCAGGACAACATCCACTTCTTCGGAGGAAACCCCAAGCAGGTACGCTTCAAATAATGTCCCAAGTGACCACTTAACTTGACGTTAAGTGGTCAGATAGGTGGGCCTCAAATGCTTCTGGGACCCGTTCCAGAAAAAGGTTTAGAACCACTGTAATACGTAAATTAGCCTATTCCAAAAAACTAAACCGTGGCCAGCCCAGACCGCTGGCCTAGCAGTGCATCGTTCGAGTCCCGTTCCCTCTCCCCATATCTCTCTCTCCCTAATTCCTGTCTGTCTCCATTTAAAAACAATCAATTCTTCTTCTTCTTACGTGTATCATCGTCCTTGATGATTGGTTGACAACATTTTATTTCACAAGATTTCTTGTTACTTTAAGGAAGGCCATGCCCATGGGGCTAGCTGTCGTCTTCTCCCCCCCCCCCCCCCCCCCAAAAAAAAAGAAAGAAAGAATTAATGAACAAAACAGTAAAATGTTGTGCTTATGTATTACTTAAATTTTTATCCCACGATTTTGTAACCCATTTTTCACCCAGTGCCAATTACATAAATAAGCTGTAATCCTCTCCCTCTGCCAACCTATGGGGGAGAGCCCTGAACTGAGCTCAGGCTTCCTTCAATGCCTTTAGCAATTTTATGTTGTGACATAATTGATTGAAATGGTACCTCCAGTGTTGAACATCTTCTCTTGCCACCCCCCAGGTGACTATCTTTGGCGAGAGCGCCGGCGGTGCCTCGGTGGGCTACCACCTCCTGATGCCCGACAGCCGTCCCCTCTTCACCAGGGCCATCCTGCAGAGCGGCGTCCCCAACTGCCCCTGGGCCTCGGTCACCCCCGGCGAGGCACGCAGGCGGGCCACGCAGCTGGCCAAGCTGGTGGGCTGCAACGGCGGCAACGACACTGAGCTGGTGGACTGCATGCGCACCAGATCTGCACAGGAGCTGATCGACCAGGAGTGGCTGGTACGGTATTAACTGTTTCCACCTGCAAGAGGCTTGTACAATAGTCTTTTTCAGTGAACTTTGATAATTTAAGTGAACGTTGATAATTCAGTCAAGTTGTTCAGCCCATATACATTATGCTTAAAATAGTAGGAGTGTTGAAAAAAAAGGATTCATGTAAGAATAGTGATTCTTATTAACTGCGATTCAGAATTGATTCACAATTTCCAAAAATCAAGCTGACGTTTATTGACATTCGTTAATGCATTCGTTAAGGCAATTATGTTGTGTTTCTGTATCAAATAGCACAACCGCTAATCTAAGATACCATCAAAGCCAAGAATGTTTACAAGCAAGCCTTTCTGGTATTATAATTTTTGTTCGAGCTGTTGAAAATAACTAGGCTTCACTTGGTTGTTAATTGATTGGCAATTCATTTTGAATTGAATCGTGATGACCCCAAGAATCAGAATCTATTCGAAATGTGAGGTAGCAGAAGATACGGCCCTATACAATAGGGACGTCACGCCATCTTTAACATGTAAGGGATAAAATAAATACTGGCTCCGTGGGGGTTGTCCATATATAACATCCCGACGGACTGAGTTATCAGTTCGAAGGGATGTTATATATGGACAACCCCCAAGGAGCCAGTATTTATCCAGCTTATTACCCGGCTACTAAATAAAATTAATAATTTGACTCAAAACTAAAAACAAAACAAAGTATTTCCTTGTTTACAGATGGCTGGAAGTGTTCCACAAGTGTTGTGCTGGGCGTCCCCCCCCAGTGCGACACGGTCGCCTTGGAAAACAAGGAAGTGCTGATTAGATAGAATCCATTTTCTGATACTACGTTGTCTATTTCTCGCTTAAAATATTTTTAAAAACATTCTTGAGAGCAACGTTTAGTTCTAAATGTCGCTGTGTGGTTGTTTACATGGCTGACATGTTGGATACAGCACAAGATTCACGCAGTGCAGCTTGACTGCAGCGGGTGCTCTGAGTATTTGATTAGGCAGCGGCCTGTTATAGAGCGGAGCGGTCTGTTATCCAGAAATAACAGACCGCTGATTTCAGCAACTGACCAATCAGAATCAAGCATTCATTCAAACAAGCCGGGTAATAAAGTTAAATAAATGTCAACAATGTTATTTGGTGTGGTCAGGTGCTGCCATGGTCGGATGCTCTGTTCCGTTTCTCCTTTGTCCCCGTGGTGGATGGAGACAACTTGCCTGACTCCCCTGAGGCCATGCTCAACTCTGGAAACTTCAAGGACACTCAGATCCTGCTGGGAGTCAACCAGGATGAAGGCTCCTATTTCCTGTTGTACGGAGCGCCCGGCTTCAGCAAGGACAACGAAAGCCTCATTTCTAGAGAGGACTTCCTGGCAGGTACGCAGGGCCGGTTCCTGGTATAAGCAACATAAGCGGCCGCTTAGGGCCACAACCAATAAGGGGGCCACATCACAGGAAGAAGATATTTTTTAAACATAATATTATTGTTAAATTATGTCATGTATCCCCTATCCAAAAACTAGCGTTATTATTTTAATATGCGCTCCCCTTCCTCCTTCCTCATAATCCCAAACATCACTCTAGGCCTGGCTGCCTGTACTTGATTCATGAGCAAGTCAATATGCCTCCAAAAAGAACATTTCGATCTGGTGCTACAGATTATTTTAGGTGGCCTCTCACTCCGTTAGTGAGGGGCCACCTAAAATAATCTTGCATAGGGCCACTTGAGTCCTAGAACCGGCACTGCAGGTACGCTCCTCTTCACTGTGATCAACAAATCATCGTGATGAGAGATTCACCAATCGTGTTCTGACTTGGATCAATGGAACCAATGTAGTATACTTTTAAGTTCCCTTTTAGCAGTATCAAAATGAAAATACACTTTTATATAAATAATAACTTTTAAAGAAAACAATATTAAAAAAGATTATGTCAATTATATAGTGTATATTAATGTTAAGGTATATAGTTTTAAGCTATACCATATTAGTATGTATTGTTTTGAGCTATAGGCCGTTTTAGCTATAATGTTTAAAGGTATACCGTTTTAAGGTGATGTGACGCATAGTGAACTTACAGATCAGATATCTTCCTGCGTGACACCATGTGCAATAAAGTATATCAGGCATATATCCCTGTCGTCCAAGCTTCTTGTGCTCCTTCCTCCCAGTTCTATGCTAATGACATCGTCGTATACTCTGTGTCCTCCCCGCTAGGCGTGAAGTGGAGCGTTCCTCATGCCAACGACATCGGTCTGGAGGCGGTGGTGCTGCAGTACACCGACTGGATGGACGAGAACAACGGCGTGAAGAACCGCGACGGTCTGGACGACGTCGTGGGAGACCAAAACGTCATCTGTCCCCTCGCGCACTTCGCACGGTCCTTCGCCCTCAGAGGCAACAACGGAAACTCACAAGGTAGGACCTCGATGCAGCAGCAACGTGTGCGTGTGCGTGTGTGTGTGTGTGTGTGTGTGTGTGTGTGTGTGTGTATATGCGTGCGTGCGTGCATGAGTGTGTGCCTGCCATAGACTGTATGTAAAAATATGGACGGTGGGAAGCCATTGGTTTATGTAGGGCTGAAATAAATCATTACTTAATTCATGGAATAATCGCTAATAAAATAATCAATAGTTACAGCCCGTGAGATCTACATTTTTAGAAGGGAATATTTAACATGGTTTTGGGGTCACCCGCATGGTGAAGTGGTAAAGTTCAAGGCATCGTGGAGGATTCAACCCTTGATGAATTGAATAAATAATAGGACCCCATTGGAAACAAGGCCGCAAGTGTTTTGACTGCACTCGTGTCGCATTTTATGTCTAATAAAGTATTCAATCAATCTCCACGGTGCCTCCGGCAATTGGCTATTTTCATGTGTGTGAAGCCGGGTAGGGAGGTTGTGATAAACAACTTATCCAACTTTGTGCAATGACAAATAGACTGGAGAAATGTTTTCATTATAACGATCTGTTGTTGGAGGACCAGGAACACCATGATCACAACAGATTGTTTTCATTTTGTAATTAAAACAATCTGGGGGAAGGGGGAATAGCAGAGACGAACAACTTGTCTTGTTGTGGAATGATATTGAAATAATATCGTGACATACAGTAACAACAACAATTCTGAAACAGAGAGAATGGACAAAAATAACTTCTCTGTCTGCCTGCACACACTCTTCTTCTCCCGTTTCCTAACCCCGGCACGTACACACATAGAGATCAAAGGGGGCTTGAGCCCCTGCCCTTTCATTTGTAAAAAGTGCCCTCTCCAGACCATGAATGCAGTTTTTACTATGGTGAAAGTAATGGCTTTTCCATGCCATACCTGAAGGCAGCATTCAATAGAATTACCATGTCCAAACTCTGCTGAACTTAAATGCAGCATTTTATGTTGAAAGAATTGCCCTCCAATGCTATTTTCGCTATTTTCACCAAAAGGCCCTTGTAGAAATGTCAGCCCCTGCCTCTCTAACATTCTTCCCTGTTTCTAACCACATATTTATCTCATTCCTTTCCTTCTCCTTTCCTCACATGGTTCTTCCTCCCTCCACCATGGTGGCCTATCTCTGCGTCCCTCCAGGAGGAGTCTACCTGTACCTGTTTGACCACCGCGCGTCCAACCTGGTGTGGCCAGAGTGGATGGGGGTCATCCACGGATACGAGATCGAGTTCGTCTTTGGTCTGCCGCTGGAAAAGAGGCTCAACTACACCTACGAGGAGGAGAAACTGAGCCGCAGGATGATGAGATACTGGGCCAACTTCGCCCGCACAGGGTGAGTGACGTGTTAGACTGAAAGACGCGTGGCAACACTATTGACGAGGTGGACAGTATTGCGGATGTGAGGCGTGATGATGAGTCACATACGGAAGATATGAGCAATGCATGTTTAATGGAAGTTTAATGGGTTTCAAATGTGGTGAAACATTGTGGTGTCAAGTAACTGTACTCAGTTAAATCCCTTTGAAATCAATTAAATCATTTTGTTGTTGTAGAATCCCTGATTGGACCCTGACAGGTCCAATCACCATGTTGTGGGTTCATTTTTCAATAATGACCAGCATGACTATTGATTATCCCTTGCTTAAAGCTTCAAGTGTCCACCTTAAAATCGCTAACTTATTCGGAACCATACACATTCAGAATCACAGGCACACACACGCACGCACGCACACACACACACACACACACACACACACACACACACACACACACACACACACACACACACACACACACTGTATGCACGCACGTTTCCAAACACAAAGGTACACTGTCCTTAAAGAGGCGGTGCCATAGTTTTGTACTTTTTCTGGTTTTCATGTGTCTAGGAGGTTGACAGTACTTCATTAGACCCCCTGGTGTGGTTGTTATGAGCAATTATGTATTGCCTTTCTGTTTGGGATTTAGCTCCACCCACCATGACAACCACGCATACCAATGAACTGGTGGGTGTGGCCACATAAAAACATAATTTTAACTCTTTCTGTACACTTTATTGGAAAAAATCTTCCTCCTAGTATAATTATAACTAGCCCTTACCCGTTCAAAGATATGAGCTCCGAAATGATGTGCAGTGTGTGGGTTATGGGATGTGCACTGTGCACACAGTATATGAGGGATGGAAAGTAACTTTAACTGGTGCTTGCATGATAATTATGTAGGAGCATCAATGTAAGAAATACCCGTTTCGTTTAATGGCTATAGAGATACTGTGTACCGATCTGCATGATTTCTGGACAACATCATTCTGTGACAGGGCCAGACAACCCCCACCCCCCCGCCCGCGCGCCCACCCGCCCGCCCGCCCACACACACACACACACACACACACACACACACACACACACACACACACACACACACACACACACACACAGCTGGTTAAACATGTTGCCTCATGCTAGATGCAGAATAGATATGCCTCATGCTAGATGCAGAATAGATAGTAGATACACCATAAAAATGCTAATATACAGCATATGATTTGTGAAAGTGACAAACGGGCTTCACAGTTATGTCAGGTGTGTTCATATGCTAATGGTGATGCGATTTCAGATCAATTGCTCCAGCCATTGAGGAGAAACGCTGTTTCAGACAGACAGACACTCAGACATTCCGAAAATTATATGTTAGATAGTAGATAATCATGTTTTAGAGGGGGAAAAAATCATGGCACCCCATCTTTAACCCACTCTCTCTCCATCCCTCCAGAAACCCCAACGTCAACCACGATGGTCTGGTGGATAGTGGAAAGCGCTGGCCTCTCTTCAGCGTCAGCGAACAGAAACACGTAGGCCTGAACACAGAGCCACTGAAGATCCATAAAGGTCTACGCAACCAGCTGTGTGCGTTCTGGAACCGCTTCCTACCGCGCCTACTCAACATCACTGGTAAGTGGTAAGAACTACCACTTAAGCCCCCTATATGGTCGAGCAAAGTCCCTCTGGGTTCTATACTGGTGTATATTTCATTGTTGTTGGGCGGAAATCTTGTACGTCCAACACCGTTTGTTTTGTATTTATCACTTTAGAAATAAATTAAACTAGTGAAAATAGCCGATCTAGAAGCACACAACGCCTCGCACCGCGAGGCGTTGTGTGCTTGAAGATCTGCTATTTTCACTAGTTTTGTGCGACAGCCTTGTATGATGACGCAGGGCTTTAATTTACGAACAAACTTGCACATTTGAAACTGGGAGATACAAGGTTTCTGCCCGACAGGTACGATTTGTTTTGTGCTATTGTGGGGAAAGACTTTGCTGAAAATTGCCTGATCGACAAGCTCACAACGTGTTGCAGTGTGACGTTTTTCTGAGCTTGACGATCAGCTATTTTCTGTGGGCTGAAATGAAAGTGCTTTCTGAATAATTCACTCAGTGTTGCAGTGATTAATACTTAAGTCATGGGCCTATGAATTCTGATCCTAAATCAATCTCTTCTCCGGGGACATTATTGTCGACTAGACTTTTCAAATCAATTTAAAATACCACGGCAAGCTGCATCTTCCTCCTATATTTATAGAGAAGGTACAACACACAAACCACTCAAGTCAAATACAATAAAGGCACAGTGTTGAAGGGTAGCACCGATGCCACTGTGTCAATAAAGATCCAAACCCATCAATCACGATACAGATATGAGCATTAATGTTATCACCCTGAAACTAGAGGCCTGGGTTTCTTTGTGGGAGAAAAGTTGTTAAGAACACCCCGCTATAAAAGACCTCAACAGATGGCGAGAATGATTGGGTTTGCAAAGGAATGCCGGGCATGGTCAGTAACGCAGACAGAATGCCCCCACACACACACGCAAACGCACGCACACACACATGCACACAAGTGCGTGCGTGCGTGCGTGCGCGCGCATTGCTAGGCTCAGTTTTTCCATCACAACAGACCACAACCAAGAGCATGGATGCAGTGGTGAAGGTCAGGTGATGAGAGATTTGGAGTGTGACATTCTAGATGGTTGTATTTATCCTCCATAGAGGTGACCTTACAGCTATGTTCCGTCTCTGTCCCTCCCACAGCCTCCACTCCTGTTCAGTCTGGCCATTACAGTTTGATATTAATCTCACTCTACTCTAATTTTCATTGTCCCGAAAGAGGCATAATTATCGACCATGCATTCTCTCAGATCAATATGAAAATCGCTCTCTGTCTATTAGATTAAAACTGCTACTCAGAAAACAGTCAGTTTACAATGTGGGTTTACAAAAGCATGTCAGATAAAATGCTCTAACAGTGCATTACGGTTGTAAACAAAAGTCATTCTCATGGCAGAGAGTATAAGCTGCGCATGCCATCGTCTTTATCGTATCGTACCATTTTGTTTGACCCGGGGGACTTTTGATATAAAAGTAAGCTGAAAAGGTTGAGAGCCACTGTTGTGATCGGAGGCCACAGGCTGATCCAACGCTTCTACAACGTGTTTATGAAGTCCCGGGAGAGAGAACAACTGTACGATGTTGTCGATGAATCAGTTGTTTATTCTGCTCCGCCAACAAATCCTTCAACAGCTCATAAACAGTCAGCCCCGTCTCAGAGGGTCAACAACAGGCCAACGTCAGCTAGCCAGCTCTCACTCATTACCAAAGGGCTAGCTTACAAGTTGGCAGAGAGAACATGATAAAGTGCAGTACTTTGGTGTGATAATGGATTGTATGCACAGAATATTAGAAAGGTGCAATTCTGGGAAATTGCAAGTGTGGTTGCACTGATGCGAGTCGTGAGTAATCCCCTAGGAAAAAGATTGTACTGTTCCTGTGATGAATTCAGTCTTACCATTTATATGACATATTGTGATGTCACGTGAAGTTGGACCAATCCAGTCTGATTGGACATTATATTGTCCTATCAGAAAAGGGACAGAATAGGACTTTTGGGGTTACGGAATTCTTTTTGACTAATAAAGTATTCAGTCAATCAATCATAACTGTCCTTAAAGTGAGAAGAGAGATATGCCCAATTTATACTCTGTCGTACGACAGTGTTGCACATAGAAAATCTATAGCCTATAAGCTCACAACACACCCCATCTACGACACATTGTGAGCTTATAGATGTACGGTAGCTTATTTTCAGGCTTCGTCTTAGTTAGTGAAGACCAATTAGCCTATAATTTTTTTTATTTACCCATTTAGAACGGGTACACATTTTGTGTATCATTATTTTATGCTTTAACTATTGAAAAATAGCAGATATACAAGATCACAGCGTGGCACTCTGCGAGCTTGTAGATCTGCTATTTTTGAAAAATCTTGAAAATTTGAATTTTGACCCGATTCTATAAGTGTCTTTAGAATCCTTCTAAGGTTTTTTGAAAAACCTATGTTTCTATGTCAGCAATCTGGCTAGCCATCGTCAAAGAAAAGGTCCTTTTCACTTAACTGGAGCTCAGTTTGTCTGTTCTTGAGAGACTACTATGTCAGTGGTTCTCAAACCTTTTCATGTGAAGGACCCCAAAAATGATATTTATTTGGCCACGGACCCCCATGTCAAAATGTTTAGTTCCAGGGACCACCCAGAAGCAAAATTTGAGTTACAAACATTCGCTTTGAAAATACATATATTCAAAGATTTGCACACATTTTCACGCGGCACTCGGTGCCGCGCTGTGAGCTTGTATATCTGCTATTTTTCACTGGTTAAAGCATTCAATAATTCTAGGCCTAAAGCTCAAAACTCAATCGTTACCACACACATGAAGGAATCTTTCTAACCCAGTCTTCTCTCTCTCTCTCTCTCTCTCTCTCTCTCGTCTCCAGACAACATTGACGAGGCGGAGCGCCAGTGGAAGGTGGAGTTCCATCGCTGGTCGTCCTACATGATGCACTGGAAGAGCCAGTTTGACCACTACAGCAAACAGGAGCGCTGCACTGACCTCTGAGCCCCTCCCCCACCATCACCACCACACACACACCCATGCAGAGAGAGAGGGAGTGCAAGAAACGGAGAGAGAGAGAGACATACAGACAGAGAGAAAGAAAGATTTTTGCTGTGAAAGATCAGTTCCCTCCATTATTTGCTCGTGAAGTAGGCGATATAGATACGGGATCTTCTACAACTTATGTTATTTTCACCCCACACACAAGAACAGATATAGGCCTACACGCTAAAAGGTTAGCTAACAAACTAAATGCAAGCTAGCAGTGTGTCGCGCTGTTGGCTTGTTGTTTGCTTGTTAGCTTTAATATCAGCCGCAATGCGGAGCTTAGACATTTTACTCATCTGTCTCACGCACACACGCACACACACACACACACACACACACACACACACACACACTGTTCTGACACGGTATTTATGTTATTTATTTAATTTATTCACAGCCATGTGTTTCTTCTCTGAACTTGCGTTTTGATTGTTTTGTCCGACGTTGTGAGATATGCTGGTACGTCTCCATCGATGCTGCTGTCGCTTCATTGGCCACGCGAAATTATGGAGGGAACCGGTCGGCGCCGTTGCAGGAAGTAGTAGGAAGGGAAAAATGTCAACGGCACACCATTACCTCTTGTGTGTGTGTGTGTGTGTGTGTGTGTGTGTGTGTGTGTGTGTGTGTGTGTGTGTGTGCGTGTGTGTGTGTGTGTGTGTGTGTGTGTGTGTGTGTGTGTGTGTGTGTGTGTGTGTGTGTGTGTGCAAGTGTGAGTCTGTGCGTTGTGACCGTATGAGGGGACAACTCATAATTTATACTCCGATGTACGGCAAAGTATAAGTACGGCCTGAGACTCTGATCTCCAGGATTCTATCAGTTCACGCCACTATTTTTATTTTATTTTATTTTATTTTATACACACATCGTTCAGTTTTATCTGTTTTTTTCAGGGATTTCTTTCTCAACATTTCAGGGTTTTTGTTTTGGACAACTTACTACCACTAACTACTGCTTCTACGAAGTTCTGTTGGACTGTTTGTTCTTTATTTTCCACTTTGTTTTTAAGCTGCATTCGTACATGATGGTGTCGATTGCCGACAAGATCGAAGCTACAAGCTAACACACTGTTGGCTTGTTGTTAGCTTGATAGGTTGTTGTTAGCTTATCAATCGTATACTGCAGAGCTTAGGCATAATACTTGCAACATAGTTGTCTGTCCACAGTGTCGCCTAAACAAAACTGTAGTGTTTGAAAGCAGTGGCGAAATGATATGCTTTTAACACTGTTTAAGACGACACTTCTCCATTTCTCTTGTCATTTTGTGGACAAAACTTGTCTTAAGAGTAAAAACAGCCTTTTGGGTCGTTGCCAGTCTTGTGTTGTCCCGTCGACGTCCGCTTGAAGACCATCTTGCGACCGTTTGCCGTGTAATTAATACCAGTTAATTGGTGGTCTGTGTCGTTAAGCAGAGCTGTAGTATTGTCTTGAGCATTGCTTGTGACTGTGTGTGTGTGTGTTGTCCCACTGGTCTTTCTCTCTCGTTCTGTGGCGTTCAGGCGGGCGGGCAGGGAAGGAGGAACGGTGGAGCCTCGTCACCCCCCTATACCCCACCGCTCTTGTCTTTTTCATCATCCACGTTCCTCCCATCCATCCATCTGTAATGCTTAATTCACGCTCCGTCGTAACACTGTTGGCGCTGTTTGGCAAAATTGCCGATCCATAACATCACAACGCCTCGCAAATGTGCCGCGATGTGAGTTATAGATCGGCATTTATTTTGGCCAAACAACACTTCGTACGACAAAGTATTAATCAGACTTTTGTGAGAGCATGCAGCTTCCAGACGTGCTGACGTCGCTAATGTCCTGTTTCTGTGCGGCTTCCTCCCAAGTTTATTGTCGTTCAAGCGTTTGGAGCGGCGCCGATATTACTGAGTGACTTTCGAAGCCAGACAGTATTATATTTTATGTATTACAGAATGCTTGTAGATAATATAGCAGCTGTGTTCGCGCAATCGGGGTGAAATTAATTGTCGGAACCACTGAACTAACTGTAATCATACAATCAAGTGATATTTTAGTGGAAATGAAACGTTGGCAGACATTTTCACCGTGATAGCAACACATGCCAAATTAAAAGAGTAACCAAATGTCCAGTTTGTCAAAGTATCCTTTTTAAATATGTCCATTTCTGTGTTCCGTCTGTGTGTGTCCGTCTGTCCCGTGCATTGATCGTTTGTCTTAACCTGTTGGTCCCAAATCATCAGTCACATAATAGGAATCGCGAGCCATTCATATACTGTAGTACTGCACTGAGATACAAACAAGTAAATGTTTGTGTGTGTCTGTGTGTGTGTGTGTGTGTGTGTGTGTGTGTGTGTGTGTGTGTGTGTGTGTGTGTGTGTGTGCGCGTGTGTGTGTGTGTAATTATGTGAGTGTGTGTGTGTGCGTGCGCGCGCGTGCAGCATGCACGTGTGTATTCATTTCAGACCAAGCCATTGTTCCCTCTAATCTGTCACGACTGATTAAACTCTCAAAGGCCTCGAGCCCTGTGAGCGATATCACGTCATACCCATTTAGCCAAGGTTGCGCTGGCGCCTTGAACCATCATTTTTACAACACCGTCATTATGAAGAGCGTGTAATTCAGTCGCAAATCTTCGGTCCCTGAACTAGGCCTTACAGAACCTAAAGAGTAAAAAAAAGGCCGGCCTTTCAAATATGTGAAATAACAAATGTGGATACAAAGCACTACAGCCCCCATAGTTTGGATTATGTTTTTATATTGTATAATTTGATTGTTTTTACGGTACTTTTGTATGGTTATTATTGATGTGCTGTAGGTACTCTTCTACAAAACAACATAGTAGAACATATGCTTCTCTAGCTGGCAAGACCTCAGAAATGTAAAAAAATAATAAAAAAGAGAGAAATGAAAGAAGGGAAAGCACTATATTGCCAAATACATGAATTTATTATTAGCCTTAAAATTAATTGCCTACGGCAGCAATCTGCCCGATGAGGAGTTACTATACTCACTCAGAGGCACTGTGAGCTTGTAGATCTGCTATTTTCTGTACTGTGTATACAGTACAGTACAGTATTATCTTCCACATCTCTTATCATTTATTTCATTCTCATTCATACCGGGTGTGATTCACATTCGAAAGCATTGCACTAAAACGAATAGATCGTTTTGTCTTGTGCACGCGGGACCGTTTCTGTGCACGGCCTAGAGGGAACATGGGTCCTGTGTGTGTGTGTGTGTGTGTGTGTGTGTGTGTGTGTGTGTGTGTGTGTGTGTGTGTGTGTGTGTGTGTGTGTGTGTGTGTGTGCGTGCGTGCGTGCGTGTGTTTGTGGTATATCCTCTCGTACGTACGTGGTGCGCACGTACAGTGGTGGAAATGTACTTTCCACCATTGCGTGCGTGCGTGCGCATGCTGTGGATATTTTCCAGTGTTTCAACCACACCTCCATCTCCATCCCTCCATCTACCCTCCTCTCCATCCGTCCGTCTGTCCATCTCTCCAGCCGATTCTCCCTTTTCCTCCACACAGACCATGTCCTCCTCTCCTCCTTTTCATCCCTTCATCCGCTGTCACTTTGACTCTCTCCTCCTCAACTCCCCCTCTTTCTCCATCTCTCCTTCAACCATCCCCCCACTATCCTCTCTCTCTCTCTCTCTCTCTCTCTCTCTCTCTCTCTCTTTCCCCCTCCCTAGTGTAGCTGGTGTTCTCATTAGCCTAATGGAGGGGTACAGTAATTCACTCAGCGAAGGACTGACGTGACAGAGCGCTGTGTCAGCCTGAGAGAGAGAGAGAGAGAGAGAGAGAGAGAGAACGAGAAAGAGGATAGTGGATGGACGGACGGACGGACGGACGGACGGACGGACGGACGGACGGACGGACGGACGGACTGACTAACGGACGGACGGACAGACTGACGAACGGACGGACGGACGGACGGTTGTTGGATGGATGATTGGATGAATGGATGGACTGCCTGTGATCAGTAGCAGGGGAGTTAGGTGAAGGTCGGGCCGGATGAGAGTGGGCGTAGAGAGAGAGAGAGATGAGAGAACAGAAGACAGATGGAGAGGAGAAGATTAAATGAAAGAGAGAGAGTTGCATTTTTATAGCCCTGTGTTCCGTACTGTATCATAGTGGTGGGGAAAAGTACCCAGATGTTTTATTAAAAATAGCAATGCAAAATCTGACTTTAGTTAAAGTTCAGGATATGCTTACAGAACCAAAGTGAAAGGACTCGAATTTCAAATATCAAAAATAGTAGGTCTACAAGCTCACAGCACTCAAGTAAAGTACTTGAGTAAAATACTTAACACCACTGTCTCATCATCACCTGTTTTTGTGCACATGAGTCCGAGTGCAAGTGCACGTGTGTGTGCTCATAAAAACACTGCATTTGTGTAGATTCCCCTTTTTTTTTACATCAATGTTTTATTGTTGAAGTACATAGCTGCGTGTGTGTGTGTGTGTGTGTGTGTGTGTGTGTGTGTGTGTGTGGTGTGTGTGTGTGTGTGTGTGTGTGCGTGCGTGCGTGCGTGCGTGCGTGCGTGCGTGCGTGCGTGCGTGCGTGCGTGTGTCCACTGTATTTATCATTACTTCCACTAATAAACCGTCCGCCTGTGCAATATCAATGTATATCGACACTGGAAGTTAATTGTTTGACTGATCGATTGATTGATTCTGCAAATGGATTTGATTAGTGAAAATGTACCAGGCATGATCGAATGAAATAAAAATCCCTCCTGTATTTATGGATGAAAGCACTCTGTGTATAGTATAGCTATGAAAAGAGAATATATATATATATATATATATGGATATATACGGTTCACTAATACATAATAACTTATGTATAGAGATATACCACACAAAAAGGATGCATGTGTAATATCTTCAGTCTTAAATTAACTTAAGTTAAAAGTGATGTTAAATTGAACAAAATGTAGTTACATTTAAGTTAAAAATGTTAAAATAACTAAATGTAAGTAAATTTAAATGTAACTTAATTTAATTCTGAGAGAATCGCAGACCTGTAAGGGTCGATTTGGTTCAATTTGTACTGCGTTAAATTAACACTCCGGATTTCATGGTGACCGGTTTGACTCGAGTGACACGTCCTTGAGCGCCTCGCGTCCAATCGGATGCCTGCGCTCGAAAGCTCCTCCCTCCCTCCTGCGGCGAATCCCCCTTCGTGCATGACTCGAACGTCCCGCCCCTAAACCCCCCCATCCCAAATAATATACTCCAAACTGACTGTTATTTTCAGTACTGTGTAACCTGATTGAATTTAGTTTTTTACTTAAGTACAGTACTCAAGTAAATGTACTTTGTTACTGTCCAGTTCTTTGTTTTTGAACATAACAATGCCTATTTATCAAAATTACTGTAATACTTCTTCTGACACTAGGTACGTTTGATGTTTGATGCAATAATGTAATACATTGACTGATAATTGAATATATTTGATATTTAAAATAACATATACAGGTAGCGGCCATGATGAGGATGAGGAGGAGGATGATGATGATGATGACTAGTAGGAATATATGTATTTAAAAAGCAATATTTATTTGTGTTCAAACATATGAAACGTGTGCCATACTGTATATGATTTGACTCGCTGTCACATCTTTACTTGTTTTGTCTTTTTGTTCATTTAAAGGGGGTGTAAGTGATGTTTCTTTGTTAAATTAAGTGTCAAATAGCTCTACTATTGTGATAGTAGCCTACTCGTTGCTATAGTGCTTGTTCAGTAACAGAGGTCTCCCTGTCTTTCCAGCTCTTTAATAAGCAGAAAATACATTTCCCATCCAATCAAGAGAGAACCACAAAAAGCTCATTTATCTGTTGTGTTTCAACTCCAATTGTTTGTTTATTTAATCACTTAACAATTTTACTTGTTCATGCGAGAGCGAGTTCTCTCTCCTGGTTGGATAAAATTGGCATCCCGACCTGCAAATGTATTTTCTGTTTACTAAAGAGCTGCTGAGACATGGGAGAGCCTTGTTACTGAGCAAACACTCCATAGCAATGATTACTATCACAATATAGAGCTATTTAACACTTTTAACAAAGAAATTGCATATATCTTAAATGTTTCTGCTTCATGGTTGTCCACTTTGGGTGGCTAGAGTACTTTAAGTGTTGAAGGCTTGTGTATTGCGTGTGTACAGTACGTATATCCATGAATGCTAGCTCACAGCAAATGGAAGTAAATCAATAAAGAGCGCCCGCTGCTTCCTCTGTCCCAACCAGACTCTGTGTGCATTGTGTACTTTCAATAACACTTGTGTTCAAAAGTACAAATGATCCCAAAAGAATCAAAGATTTTCCAGAAATGTTCAAATAATAATGAAATAGAGCTTGTAGTGGAGTCAAAAGTACAATATTTGGCCAGTCATACAAATCCAAAAATGCAAATAAGTCAAGTACAGATAAACAAAAATATCAATGTCAAGTAATACTTTGTTACTGTCCACAACTGATACCCATGAAGTCAAACCACAGGAAGAATGAATGCATGAATGCATGAATGAATGAATGAATGAATGAATGAATGAATGAATAGTGTTGAATTAACACTGAGGAGAGTACATTGGTGTCCCAGTCCCAGAAATATAAAACTATCTGTGGTCTAATCATTAGACCACAGACTAGATTAGACTCTAATGCAAGGGTCTTCAACAGGGGGTCCTCAGAGTTACTACAGGGGGTCCTCCAAATTTTTGTGTGATAGACGCTTTTTTTTAAATATTATCCACTTGAACCCTAGCATCCATATTCGGAGAACTTTAGCCAAAAATAGCAGATCTACAAGCTCACAGTGAGCTTGTAGATCGGCTGTACAATAACTACCATATCGACTATATGGTATTTAATGGTTGTGGGGGTCTCTGTTTTATCTTTCTCTCAACTAAGGGGTCCTTGGCCTGAAAATGTTGAAGACCCCTGCTCTAATGCATACAGTATCAAACAGCCATGGGGTGGCCTGAGTGGTTAGTGAGCCTGCCTAGGGAGCCAGAGCCCCTGGTTGTCCCTGGTATGATGCCAGTCCAGCAATGTCAATGTGTGTCCCTAAACAAGACTCTTAACCACAAGTGCCGCACAATGGCTGCTCACTGCTCCTACAGTTGTTATAGGATGGGTAAATGCAGAGGACAAATTTCATGTATGTTCAAATGTACAGTGAAAAAAAAGAAAAGAGAACAAAAACTGACAGTCCTTAAAGTTGAGAAATCCCTATTCTGGGCATGTTTAGCACAATGTTCTTAATGTAAAAAATGATATTAATATTAATTAATAGCTAATCTCAGACTATTATAATTCCCAAATGTAAAGAAAAAAGAAAAGGAAAGCATCATTACAGTGATATCACACTGACATCTAGTGGTATTGCACCAACATTGCAGGAGGCTGCTGTCAAAATACACCTTGTATAGTCTGTCTTTGGTAATTGGTACCGTACTATATCTACCAGGTGTAGGTTTCAATAATTATTTCTCACACTGTATTCCTTTGTCAAATTGATCTCAGTTTTGCAGAACTCGGTATTGAGACACTTTTCAGCCCTTTTCAGAACCAATTCCTCATCAGTGATGAACAAAGAGCTACATTGCTAGCAGGGACGTGCTGGCCATTGGGAAAAGTCCCAACTCCCGAACGCATAGGCGGACTTTGCCATTTGCCCTAGGGGAAGCAAGCTTGAGCAGCAACATGTCAATTGTCAACCCCTCAACACTAACTTATCACAATGTCCAACTACTGTTATTCATTGTGTCCACCAAGTACAATTATGTGTGGTTACCCACTGAGCACGCCGTCTAAAAGTGGTCTAATAGACGTATAGATTTGAAAGTTTTTTAGTTGTCTAAACTTAGACTAGACGACTAATAGACTTCTAATAGTCGTCTAAATGTAGACGGTCTATATTTAGACGACTATTAGAAGTCTATTAGTCGTCTAGTCTAAGTTTAGACAACAAAAAAACTTTCAAATCTATACGTCTATTAGACCACTTTTAGACGGCGTGCTCAGTGGGTAGAGCAGTGTAATTTTACAAATTGTGTTCATTATTAAGTAAAATAGATACTTTCATTATTGGTAACACAGTTGCAGCTTACAAGAAATGCCAATAAGAATAAATCATTTGATAATCTCAGCTATAATTTCTAAATGGCTACAAAACATTTTGTTTGATGCAGGACAATAATTATTGTAATTTAATTTATTTTAAGTAATGAACAATAAGGGAATATCAGTGAATAATAACTTAAAAAATAGATATTTTTACATTTTAAACCCCTTTTTAATTATGTTTCAAGCCTAATATACGTGTGTAATCTTTGTGTACAGTTCGGATATTGCAGGTATGTTCAGGTATATTCATAGTCTGACAACCCCCATTCTTAGCAATGCTATCTTCAGAGAGAGAGAGGCTCTGATCACTTAACATTCCAATCAATCAACTTATTGTCGCCAGCTGGTCTCTGCAGAGGAGAAACCAGTGACTATTAGTTGATTAATTCTTTAAAAAATCATAACTCTTGACAGGAATGGGCTAGAGACTTACTTTTTTTGCAGGGGTGCAGTGCACCCCCTGCACCCCCATAAAGTCCGCCCACGAACGGCCGGTTAATTCCCGGCCGGTCCAGGCCGGCCATTAGGAATAAATAAAAAATAAAATGTCGGCCTTCGTTCCATTTTGGGGGCTGGGCGGCCAACAAAGTAAATCGTCACTGTCGGGCAGAAACCTCATATCTCCAAGTTTCAAATGTATACATTCTTTTGCAAAGCAAAGCCCTGCTTCATCATATAAGGCTGTTGCACAAAAGTAGTGAAAAGTATTTTTTAAAATGATAAATACAAAACAAGCGGTTTTGGACATACAAGGTTTCCACCTGACAACGACGAAATACTCATGTACAGTAATCCGCCCACTGGCTTGTCACTTGTCATGATCTGAAATGGCAAATCTTTGAGCAGCAGCAGCGCTATAGAGAGATCTCTCTCTATAGCACGCAATGAGGGCCTCTCAAACTCTTTTTCCCGGGCTGAATCAGGGGTCCAGCACGTCCCTGAACTACACCACCTAGGGGATCTGGCCCTAGGATATAGTTTGAATAATCTGATACCTTGAATAAACCACCTGTATAGGCTACACGATGACTCCCCAAAAGGTTCATTGAGCTGTTAAAGATTTGAGGCAGAGGTGTGGCGTAAAGTGCAAAGGCTTTATTTTGAATCAACATTTTAGTCAATCGAGTGTGATAAATGAACAAATTACCAATATAGATGAACAGTGAAATATACTGTAGCCTTACTCGCCTACATGTGTTGTGGGCCAAAGCGGGGGGAAGGGTACAGTCTGTCTATTCTAACCACCCAGGGCAGATGCACCCCAATAAACCACAGCGCGCATAAAATAAAAATGAATTAGCAACAAAAGTAAAAGGGAGTTAAACCACTAGGGCTAGGCCTACCACTGTGGCGGCACCTGTTCCCAACTTCGGTTCCCAGCAGCACCAGGCCTAAAAGGAGAACAGTAGGCTATAAATTAATAGTGAGGACAACACATTAAATATTAAAACACATTTCACATTGTAACAGCGCATCCGGGGGCTTCACGCAGCATCATTAGAATAGAATCATTAAAAAAGCCCAAAATTAACAAGGGCTTTCGTCAGTGATGGGCCTGGTGTACAAGATACACTACACCACTATGATACCCAAGTACCTGTCAAAATTCTTTATAAACATTAAGGATGTCCATAATTACAACACCAGAGGCAGCGCCACAGATCACTTTCAACCCAGAGTCAAAACCAACAAAGGGTCAAACTCTTTTTTCTGCTATACCACCAAAATGTGGAAAGCCTTACCGAAGGTCATAAAGGAGTGTGGATCACTAGCATCCTTTAAAATTGCCCTGAAAAACCACTTACAGGCAGCAGCCGTTCGCAACTGGTAAAAAACTAACCTAGCCCAACCCTACCCTCCCCTGCCCCTTCTTTATACTGTTTGTTTAGACTTACTGTTTTCTTTTTTGTTTTTCTTTACATATCTACTGCATAGTACTGTGTTCTATTTGTCTGTCATTCAATGTTATATGAGATACTTAAATGGTTTCCAGTGGAAATAAGCTTAGTCTTTTCATGGATCTCCTTTTAGTAGACCTTGTACCAGTGAACTGTACCGTCATGAAACTGTACCTTTTCCTATGCAAACTTCTAATAAAGTCTTCAATCAATCAATCAAGTGGTGAAATTTGTCTCACGTGGCCAGACTGTTGACTTCCACAATTTGCAACAACGCTAGCACATCCGGTTTCCTCTGCACCAAGCTCACGCAGTCAAGACTCAAGGGCAAAGTGCACGTTTCGCAATGCCCGCAGTCTGCAGACACTTCTCTGTGTGGTTCAGGCCCACACACACCGGAGTATAAACCCAGATGGGGAAATGCTCTCCGCGGGGGAGATGGACAGGGACTGCGCTGGTGCATGGCGAACAAACACAACTGAAGCCCAACAGGCCAGCTTTGATTGAGAGAATACTGTTCAAAGAGGACCTGCACATGCTGTGGACAAGTGTGGCACACTGAATGAAGCCCAACAGGCCAGCTTTGTTTGAACAACCGATCAGGGAACAGTAACACGCACACAAACTAAAGGAGAAACCAAATGCAGGCAGAGTGTGTGCTGCTGTTTAAATACTGCAGGTAATCAGCCCACTGATTAGTGGGAGGAGGATGGGCCATGCATGGGCAGAGTGGGAGCCAAGTTACGCCCATCCTAAAACAGTGTTGTCAAATTTTTATTTAGTTTCAGTCAATAGTCTTTTGAATAAAATGTCTTTTAGTTTTAGTCATAATTTAGTCACCTGAAACGTTTTAGTTTTAGTCTAATTTTAGTCGACTAAATATCATAAGATTTTAGGCGACTAAATCTACAGTTGATTTAGTCAACTAAAATGTATTTTTGGCAGGCCTTGATGACATTGTAATGGCTGATTTTACACTTGGTTGCGTGCTGAAAATAGCCGATTTACAAGCTCACAACGCGTCGCAGAGCTTGTAGATCTGCTATTTTCAACACGCAACACCTGAGAGCAACCAAACATAAAATGACTCTCTTCTCCACTAGTCCCTCCATAACGTATTAGTCTAGTTTTTATTTTGTTGACGAAATTGTCAATATATTTAGTCTTAGTTTTAGTCATCACAGCATACTTTTTATTTTGTTTTTATTTAGTTTTCGTCAGTGAAAAAAACATTTTTCGTCATAGTTTTAGTCGACAAAGTAGCATACCTTGAAACCAGCTACACTAGAGGTCCTGGCAGGATACAAAACCTGTACTAGAGGTCCAGGTCCTGTTAGGACAGGAAACCTGCAGTATTAGAGGCCCTGGTAGGAGAAAGATTAGATGGACGTTTATTAAAATCTGGGAAAGTGCATACCTGACATCTGTATACCAGTTTAGCATGTGCACAGGCACGCACGCACGCACGCACACACACAGAGTTGTTTTTGTCTCTGTAGTGAGTCATTAGCAAAAACAGAATAGGGTGAATGGAGTCAGACAGACAGACAGACAGACAGACAGACAGATAAAAATGAACATCATGCATTTCATCTGTGACTCTTAGGATTAACCCAACAGGATTAATATTACTATACTTAACATGACGAGATAGGGAGGGAGCTGCAGAGAGTGTGAGAGAGAGAGAGAGAGTAGAACACATCTAGCAGGACGTTGGAGAAGGAACTCCACAGAGTCGAAGAGGACATTGGAGCTGACCGGCTGGAGAACCTCAGACGGAGAGGAACCCTTGGAGGGAACGTTGAACGTGTGAAGGACAGACACTAACAGAACTCAGTCTAAACATAGGTGGAAACCCAATGTAGAACCAGAATTAGTACTAACATAACCTGCAGCAGAACCTGGACTCCATCTGGGAGGAACTGTCGGGGAACCCTCTGAGGTTCTGCAGAAGAAGGATCAACTATACAGTACTTAGGGGAGCTGAAAACCACAGCGGACAGATTCATTGAGAACGCTGTCATTGTCCTGTTTTGGATTTGGACCTTGAAACAGAGACATCTTCCATTGGCATTTGATGAATCATTACCATTCATCGTTAGCGTTGTGTGACCATTTACCATTAGCGTCTTCGTGCTATAATAAACTGAACGTTTTAGTGGTTTAGTTTGCATTATTATCCATCGCCTTTGCCATAATCAGTCACCAGTTCAGTGCTGGTATAACCCTTGTCAAGTGCAATAGGTCATTGTTGGGTGTCAGTTGTTTGGCGTTTGCAGCGTGATGTTTGCAGGCCGTGCGGCAGTGCCAGTGGCAGGGCCTTCGGCCGTCAAAGGAGGAAAGTTCTCTGTGGAGGAACTGTATGGATTCACCAAGAAACCCAAGGCCACCACGAGAGGAGGAGGAGGAGCAGCGGGAGGAGGAACAACAGCAGCAGCAGGAGGAGGAGGAGCAGGAGTAGAAGAGCAGAAAGAGTGGAAGCAGAGGCAGAAGGAGAGGCAGAAGGAGGAGTCGGTGTTTGCCTCTCAGGTCCTGGACGCGGCCAGGAGGCTCATGGAGAGGAGGCGCCTGGAGCTCTACCTGAACGAGTGTCACCTCACCCTGAAGGACTGCACCGCTGAGCACACACACATGAGCTACAGGTACACGCACACGCGTGCACACACACACACGCACGCACGCACGCACGCACGCACGCACGCACACACACACACACACACACACACACTGGAAGCTGCGGTGGGAAATAGAGTTTGTAAGACAGAAGGTGTAACGGTTCTCGTTTGTGCCCCCCCCCCCCCCAAGAGCAGAAGTGAAAGCAGTGTTGGAGGTGATGCGCTCGATGGAGGACCCTCAACGCGTGATGTTGTGATTGAGTTCTTTATAGTATATGGCGACATAGGCCCAGCCCAGAAGTTTGTGAAGGCAGTTACAAGCAAATAGCATGAATTATAAAAGCCCTGTTATAATGGACATTATCACGAGTCCATTTGTGCCTAATTGGGGGTGGGTGGAAGTTTTGACTCTGTTGCAGAGGCCCTTCAATGTGAAATTTAGGATAGATCAGACGCTGCATTCAAGGCTTTGTGGCATTTTTAGCAAGACAACCAAACAAACAGTGATCCCGAGGCTAAACAAACAATGACTCTACGCACCCAGGCATGAACAGAGCAGGACCCACATTGCAGAGAGACACTCAAAAAACCAGGAAGGATGAGATCTTCTGAAAAGTCTTTACTTTAGACAGGGCCGTAGTAATAAACCAAAGTAAACCTCCAGCTGAGGGCAAGAATAATAAACAGAACCAAACACGATCCTTAATACTCAGAGTCCCATTAAAACAGATGCACCAGAGCTGTGTGCCCAGTAGGCCTGTCACAATTATTACATGATCGTCTAATTTCAGTTATTTGTCATAATCGCAATTATTTTGTCATAATCGTCATAATCGTTTCCATGTTGAAAAATGTTCATATATTTTCAAACATTTTCAAAAATGGTGGAAATACAAGCTTGTGAGCTTGTAGATCAGCTATTTCCACTATCAATGTTCTTTTTTTAAGTATAAAGTTGTCATGTGTCATAACTGCCATGTGCAACTTAAAAGCCTACAAGCCAAACAGATATGTGAATGTCAATAACAAAAACACAATTAAATTGTTAATCGCAATTATTTGAGTGACAATTAATCGTCATGTAAAATGTCACAATCGCGACAGCTCTAGTGCCCAGGTGGGAGCACTCTCTCATTTAAGTCCAGAGGAGAGGAGAGGGAGCGGGAACTGAATAGGGGGAATGAAACACTGGATAGTACTCACAATAGAGTACCGGAATCCTGAAGTCACTCATTCATCCCCTGGGTCACGGAAGTAATTTCTCTATGGAGAATAATATTGGGTCATAAATAAGACTATTGGGAATAGTCTTATTTAAGAATTGTGGTCCAAATTGTCCTGGCACCATTGTCAGGGAGGTGGCTCTGTATGGTTTACGATAGTCAGTCACTCATATTTGATACAGTCTGTTTCTGGCCAAAATGTAATTCATTTGGCAGCCGTAAAGCTACCGTTTTCTCAGGCCTCTTCCTTACATCCTTAATAGATCATGTTAATGACATTAATTAAGGCTTTGGTCCATTCTGGTCAAACAGAGTCAGGGTGCTGCTATTGTGCATGTTGGATCACTGGAAAGACTTGGCTCAGTGGGTCTCAAATTAGGGTCTAGGGACCCTCATGGTTCCTTGAGGGGGTTCCAATGCCCCCTTACGGGTGCGTAACTCTGAGAGTGTACAGATGGAACCAATTTGTACCATTTGTACAGAGTTATGGGGTCGATCCTTTCCGCAGCCTGGCGGAGATAATAAGCTCCTGAGCTATTGAAATGTGTGTGTGGTTGTATATTTTGTGCATATGAATATTATGCAAAGCAACGCTGAAGTGTGTGTGTGTGTGTGTGTGTGTGTGTGTGTGTGTGTGTGTGTGTGTGTGTGTGTGTGTGTGTGTGTGTGTGTGTGTGTGTGTGTGTGTGTGTGTGTGTGTGTGTGCCGTGCTGCTTGCGTGCATGTGTGCAGTGGAGGGTTTGTCCCTATTACATACCATCTGTTTGTAATCCACTTGAGGGAGAGAGAGAGAGAGAGTGATTAAGAGTTGTGCGTGTGTGTGGGTCATAGACTTAAATATTGACATTGTGGATGTCATGTTACTGTCTCTTGGTGCTCCTTGAGTAAGGCATTACCACTGATTCTACCACTGGTTCTGTTCCCTGTATTGAGTCAGAGGAGCTGACATGCTGCCATTCCGACATCCCCCCATTCCGACACTAACCCTAACCTCTATGGAAGTGCTACTACTCAGACAATTAGAAGTCATTGTCGGAATGGCAGCATGTCGGAATGGAGAGCGGCCCCCCATGTCCTGTAACTGTAGCATAGCATAGCCTTACAATAATCTCTCAAAACCAGGGGTCATCAAAATGTATCTGTGGCCAGACTTGATTTGTTTTTTAGACATCATTATAATGTCCATATTTTGATTACAAGAGCCATTTTTCTCAGATTGCCTTACAGCAGACTGTAACACCATAGCAGAGGTCAACTTACGCATTCACCTGAGCAGACACGCATGTAGTGTTACTGTTACATACATCACTCCAATGTGTGACCATGTCATCAATGCTTTTCCATTAGATGATGTCACATGATCGTACGATCAATAACATCTAACTTCATGTTCATAACATAATGTGATCAATAACATCATATTATATCATAAGGGGGTGCCCGCTGGCCTAGCAGCCCAGGCGCATACCACATATTCTCTGATGCCTGACAGTGTGTCGCGGGTTCGAGTCCCGATCCAAACAGCCTTTGCTGTCACTCCCCGTCTCTCTCCTTGTTTCCTGTCTACCGACTGTACTGTCAATAAAATATCTTTATCTGCATACCAGACATGTCATAATGTAATAGTTTATCATAAAACAGTCTCTTTGAAGATGAAGAGTAATGTTTTCTGTGACTCCACAATCTGTCCTCAAACCAGATGTTTTAATAGATATTATAGTGATGGTTAAAAAATAAAAAATAAAAAAACATCTAATGGATGTAATAGATTATGTAATATATAATGTAATACTTCGTAGTATAATTATCTATTAGGCTGTTAGACTATTGTTATTGATGGTGATGAAGACATCATTGTTAATAAGGATAAGGGTTACAACCAGCAGAACGCTTACAGCAGTGATGTCATAATGAGATCTTGATTGGTCCCTGAAGACACACACACACACACGCACACACGCACACACACACACACACACACACACACACGCGCGCGCACACGCACACGCACACGCACACGCACACGCACACGCACACACACACACACACAGGAAAACATGCATACAGTACATACACAGTCAGTCTCAGTGCGTTCAGATATAGCATGTTAGTTCACATCAGCACACTGTACCTACCTCGGCCCTTAGGCACTGTGTGTGTGGGCTGCGACTGGTTGCGTGCAAGAGACTCACACACACACACACACACACACACACACACACACACACACACACACACACACACACACACACACACACATACACAGTGCATTCAGGCGTACAGTGGAGTCATGTTGAGCAGGACAGTATATGATTTGTCCTACAACTGACAGACAGAGAGAGAGAGAGAGAGAGAGAGAGAGAGAGAGAGAGAGAGAGAGAGAGAGAGAGAGAGAGAGCGAGCAGGGGGAGGGGTTATCACCTCTTTCTCTCTCAGTTGTTGGGTTGATGGGTTTGAGGACACATTAACAACAACAACAGGACAGACTGGTGGATTATTGCCTCTTTGATTAATTTTTTTCTTCTCTTGTTTCTTCTGATAATATTACTTTTATTGTTACTACTTTTATTATGTTTGTGAGACTGTTGTCTTTGTACTGGAAGAGGCAGACGGACAGACGGACAGACAGACAGACAGACGGACGGACAGACAGACAGACAGACAGACAGACAGACAGACAGACAGACAGACAGACAGACAGACAGACAGACAGACAGACAGACAGACAGACAGACAGACAGACGTTGGGACAGACACATAGATACATAGATGTGTAAGTTACCATAGCAACATATTTATTTTACTGTTATGCTAAGACAGCCGTTGCTAGAATGCAGGTTTCCATAGTGTGTAACATGGGTGCGGGAGGTGCATTGAGCGAGCATGCGCTGAAGGCGGGGAGGGGCCTAAACAACCACACCTGTCAATCTGTCAAACACAAAGCTCCGCCTCCCAGCCGACACGCCCTGTTAGGCCACGCCCACACAAAGGAGTCCAAGGGTCATCATAGCAACATGAAGTACAGGTGAGAAGACAGAGAAACGCACACGCACTTGCACAAGCGCGCGCGCACACACACTCTAGCCTAATGCATTGAAAATAAATACATTTGAATCCAGTTCAAATAATCTATTTGATTAATTGATTACTTATTCATGTATACTTTTATATTAGGCCTATAGGTAGATGGCTACAATAATATATAATGTCAATGTGTAATGTACTGATACCATAGAGGTAATATATAAATAGAGAGCGGAGGGTCCCGCTCCCAGCTATTAATTTCAATGCAAGTTGCTCAGTGGTGTTTGAAACATCCAGAAGACTGCCGGAAGTAGATGAATACAGGTGAGCAATTATTTCCTATGTCAACGAACGTCTAAAACCGGTTACAGACGGTACGCGGTCACCGCCTCCTAGTAATTAATTTTCAAAGGGAGGCGGGCGGCTATTTGGGCCGTGCGGAGAATTTTAGAGGCAGTGAGGCGAGCGGGCACAGTCCCGTAAAATCCCCGCGAGCGTGCTCGTTCGTGCTTGCGCACGCGGGCGGCGAGAGATGGATTGTGTTCATCTTTGTGAAATACCGCCCGGCGTTTACTCACTGAGCGAGTGTGTTTGGTGCCTTCCACACTATAGGCGTGGTTGCTGTCAGGGCTGCCGTTACGATCAGCGGTGAGACACAAACACACTTGCCCAGTGAGTAAACGCCGCACGGTATTTCCCAAAGATGAACACAATCCATCTCTCACCGCCCGCATACGCATGCACAAACGAGCACGCTCGCGGTGGATTTCACGGGACCGTGCCTGCTCGCCTCGCCGCCCCAAAACTTTGCTGCGCGGCCGAAAAAGCCGCCCGCCTCTCATTGAAAATGAATTGCTAGGAGGCGGTGACTGCGCCTAGTGTGGAGGGCACCTTTGTGTCTCACCGCGGCGTGGCCGCCGCTTATCCTAGCGGGAGCCCCTGCGGCAACCGCTACTCATCTGAAGAGCCCTTACGTCACAAACGTCAAACTACGTCTATGAAAACAAAGCCGACCCCAGCGGTGCGCTCTTTTGCTCGTGCATGTAGTTCACCCCGCCTGCAGTTACAGCTTGGCCAGGCTGGCTTCACAGTTTCCAAGCCGTTCTGGGGGCTTGTCTGCAGTTAATGAAACAAGCTGTGACACATCAAGAGTTCAAAGGTCACAAAGCTAAACGTCCATGCCCTCTGTATATGTGACCAACAGCTGTTTTACTTTTAATCACAGAGATTTAATCACAGATTAACTGTGATTAACCGCACACGCATGGACGCATGGACGCATGCACGCGCGCACACGCACACACACACACACACACACACACACACACACACACACACACACACACACACACACACAGACAGCCATGGACAGCCATGGACAGTCCTTCAGACCATAATAGCTAGCTGAGGTCACAGTGTTTCATTTCCTGTAGACAACATAAAATTTGGAACACACACACACACAGTTCAACAAAATAACATAACTTCCTGCTGCCTCCTGCATTATGTGCAATTTCGAACCAGGTGGTTCGCAGACCTGTTTAGCGATTTCCACATTGAGTGTTTCCGAAGTAAAAAAAAATAAAAAATAAAACTTGTCAGATATAAGAGCATAATTCAAGCTTTCCGTACAGCTGCAATGTTGGTGAATTTAAAGTTGTTTAATACAATTGGATCAGAATATTCTGTTTGGATGTATGGGCTGTCAAGGGTTGGTATTGCTACTCTAGATGCCTGATATTAAAAATAGCATATACAGTAAGAGTTGCTTGCAGCAATTCGTACTGTATGTCACAGGAGCACTCCATATGCATCCAATAGTTACAGCATTATTCCACATATGGAAGTAGATCATTATTTCATAGACATACAACAGCACTCTATGGTATGCAACTATAATAACAGCCCCAGAATCAGATATTCATCCAGTCCA
>NC_137821.1:22577163-22589663 GCF_963921795.1 Nannobrachium achirus
TAGGAGCAGTGTCCAAAAATGTGTTTTAAAAATCGGCCTGAAGGTGGCGCTAGAATAGGGCCATGTGAGAAATGAGGGGTGGGGTGCCCGCGTTGCCTTGGCGGACGAATAGGTACCGGCCCCGGCTCTCCCGGACGCTCGTAGCCCAAGTTACGGCATTTTATGTGCACTGCAGTGGCAGGGGGTCCTCCACTGGGCATTATCATGTTTACATTGTGTGTAGTGGTTGCAGCTGTTTAATTTGTCTGAGACTGAGTTATTTACATTATTAATATGAGACAATATCATATAGGTAAAGCATCTACAGCACACTCAACTCACTTTGAATAATATTCTGTCTGTCTTCTGAGCTTTGGCTTCAACACACTGTACAATCACATTAATAGTTAATTTTTGGAAGAGGAATCTTCCACATACTGTAGAATGCATAACATTTATATTGCTGAAAATCCCTAAACAAAGTCAGAGTACATCCCATTGTCTGGGGGACCGTAACACAGGAAAGAAATAACCTCAGGTGGTGCTTTTCAACAACTTTATTTAATAAGTGTGCACATGTGCATGTGTGACGTGTTAACATGAGTATCATGTGACTGTGTGTGTGTGTAGAGTCGAGGTCAGCAGAGTGCTTCTGTCTTGATTTTCAGAACATCGCACAGACCAGGACGCCTTTGAATAACCTGTGGAATGCACACACACACACACACACACACACACACACACACACACACACACACACACACACACACACACACACACACACACACACACACACACACACACACACGTCCACTATAGCTGACAGTGCACATTAAGAGAACACAGGACCACAAGCTTTTTTTGTGCATTAGCCGATTTCCGTGTTATCCTCCCTTGGGATGGGTCTGTTATCACCTTGGCCAAGGCTCAGTAGTCGGACCACCAGCTCCGTTATCGCCCATAGACTTGTCATTGCAATACGTTGTTTCGAATCCCAGCGTGACTTCTTTTTTTCCCCTCGTGTGTTGGCGCATGTGCATTGCAATGACAAGACCAAGGCTGATATTAGGGCTGATATTGGGTCTACCCAGCTCCTGGTAGTTGGTAGTCTGACTACTGAGCCTTGGCTAAGGCATGACAATATTGATAACAGTCCCATCCCAAGGATATGATAACGCATGTATCAGATGCAGCCCTTCTGACAGATATACTGTATGACATATATAGCCTATCGTTCTAGCTCCATACCCTTTTTTGTAAATTAATGCCCGACTTGCCCATACTACAGCGTCACACAAAAGCATCAAAAGTAGCAGATCCACAAGCTCGAAACACGGTGCGATGAGCCTGTACAGTAGATCTGCTTCTTTTGCTACTTTTCTGTCTGAATCCTGAAAAGTAACGGTTTTGGACATATGAGGTTTCCACCCGACAGAGGCGATATTATGGTCATCATCTTTTGTCAATAGAAACATCAATCAACCACGCATGCACGGCACGCACCTGCAGGGTGTTGATGATGTCTTCAAACAGAGTCCTGGTCTCCTGGCTGTCTGTGTCTTCAAAGTAATCTGCTGCCGAAACCTCCACTACTATAGACCTGAGATGAACACACGCACCTACACACACACACACACACACACACACACACACACACACACACACACACACACACACACATACGCACGTACATGCACGCACACAAAGGGAGAGAGAGAGTACCTTCATGAACAGTCAGCCTTTTTAAGTGAAATAAAGTTAAGGTGGTTCTCCACCAAACTGACTACTTCTGCAGGCTTCAAACTGCTAGTCTGTTGTAGGCTGCTGTCAAACTTTTAACCATTTAAAAGTCGGGCGACGGAACATTGCATTCATTCCTAGCTAGCTTTGCTTTGGAGTTGATCGATTGGTATCGGAATTGAGAGTTGAGATATTTTGTGAATATGGTATCTAGTGAAAATGTGCGACGGGAAAATGTCTCTGGCTTATTTAGGCTTGCTTCTGCACCAGTAGCAGCTAGAGGCTAGAGTATTTACGCCCCTCATCACCAGCGACAGTTAGCCAGGACGGTAAACGACTGGACATGTTCAGTTCTTCATCGACGGGTTCCGACAGCGCTATCGAGGGCATGCGTCTTTTGCCGTCAAGGTGCCGACGGCAGCTTGTTGGCAGCAGACGATTTCCGATGCTGAATCGCGGCCCGAATCGGCCGTGATGGAAAGATGCCTTTAGACTAACTACAGCCAGACTGCCAACTGCTAACTTGTTGTGAATTTGGTCTTACTGTGAAAGTGCAGGATGGCCTGTCCGCTGACAGGAGTGTGAGTCAGGATGAGCGTCTGTAGATTCTTCAGTCCGTCTTTACAGAGCTCTGCTGCCACCTGCAGGCCGAGGTCGGTGATGCGCTCCAACTCCAACACCTGTAGATTAATGCAGCTCCGCACTGCAACACATGCGTGCACGGGCGCAAACACACACACACACACACACACACACACACACACACACACACACACACACACACACACACACACACACACACACACACAGGCAGAAATGTGAGAATTGGAATGTGGCATGATTTAAGTCCAACTTGCATCTAATCCTCGCCTCCTTGCTTGGAGTTGGAGGTGGGACTAAGGTGCGAGAGGAGTGCGCGAGTGTGCAAGTTAAGAGTATTGGATTTTGGCTATTATGATTGTCCCGGCTGTCACTCACCCACAGCAGCCAATCCCTGAGCACCGCAGCCGGCCCCGCCCACACTGAGAGAGAGGAGGTTTGGCCAACACCGTCCAATCGTCTGCAAGCAGCGGTTACTGAACCGAGTGGGTTGTTGACTGAAAGAGAGGGGGGGAGTGAGAGTGTGTATCAGTGTGTGTGTGTGTGTGTGTGTGTGTGTGTGTGTGTGTGTGTGTGTGAGTGAGTGAGTGAGAGTTTTTGAGTGTGTGTGTGTGTGTGTGTGTGTGTGTGTGTGTGTGTGTGTGTGCATGTCTTTGCATGTCAGTGTGTACTGACCAGGGGTAATTTGGCGCCACCTGTAGGTGAGTGATGTTCCTACACCCTGCTCCCAATGCCCAGACCACCTCATGACCCAATGGATCTGAAGAACTCCTACACACACACACACACACACACACACACACACACACACACACACACACACACACACACACACACACAAATACATTAGATCGGATAGCTGGGAGAGAGAGATGGAGAGAGAGACACAGACAAAGATGCCAAGAAGTTTTTTCCCACCGGAGCTGAGCAAAGGCCACGCCCAACGCGGAAGTGCTTCTCTCGCCGTTTTGGCCAATACATTTTATTATTAATAGTTATAGTTATTGAACGCGCCGTCTCAAACGACCTTGATCCACGTGAGGCCCAACCGAGCAAGCTAAAGCGAGCGAGTCGGCGGGCCGAACACTGTGAAGTCCCTATCTGTCCCTATCGAGTTGCGTCCCGATAGGGACAGAATAGTAAATAATGTTTAGGCGAATGCGTTTGGTTACTGGCCAATCATAGCGCGTTCTTGCACAAGCTCCCCCGCCTCCTCTCCTCAGCTCCGGTATGAATAGCACACTTGCGACAAAGACAGACAGACAGACAGACAGACAGACAGACAGACAGACAGACAGACAGACAGACAGTACCTGTATGTGAGTGTGTGCAGGTTCCTGCAGTAGCAGCTGGCGAGCCACAGACACCTGTCTGTCAGGATGTGGGGACACAGAGAGACAGACAGCTGCACCAGACTGCCCCCTGTGGACCGCAACAGCGCCTCTACACCCGACTCCAACATACCTCTGCAGCACACATAAGAGACACAGACAGACACATATTGTATCCATTCTTGAGTTGTCCTGACTGAGAATGAGAATACAGAATGCGAATGAATAAAACAGCATGAACATAAGAGAATTCCATCGCATGAATTATCAACATCAATTAAAACAGGTACAGTTTAGATTGACCAAAGTTGATACGTATGTCTGATTTAAGGCAGTTTTTATGCCACCTTCTGGGAACCTGGACTAACAACTTGTTTATAAGAATGTGTGTGTTTGTGCGCACGTGTGCATGTGCGTGCATGTGTGTGTGTGTGTGTGTGTGTGTGTGTGTGTGTGTGTGTGTGTGTGTGTGTGTGTGTGTGCGCGCGCTGCGCATGCATGCGTGCACGTGTTACCGTGTGTTGCGGTGATAGTCTTGTCTGCTCTCATCAGCCCGCTTGTGTCGTGGTCGCAGGTTTTTCAGAACCACCGTATGAGTCTGTGTACACCACTGAGACAGAGTGCACAAGAACTACACACACGCGTGTGCGCGCGCACACACACACACACACACACACACACACACACACACACACACACACACACACACACACACACACACACACACACAGCGTCGTTGTAAGTAATGTTCCTTTTACCGCTCAATAAATTAATCATTTGAATCTGCCTCTGGTTGTCTGCACTTCAGTTCCACTCTCCCGGATATTAGTCTAGCCTGTGCCTGCCAGACAGACACAGACAGACAGTTTGTCCCTTACCTTGTTCGAGACGCGGGCGTTCTCCAGATGAAGGCGTGTCCAAACCGCCGGGTGCCTGGCAACGAACCTCCAATCGTAGCACACCTCCGCGGCAGACAGGAGGGAGGCCACGTCCAAATATGGAAACACACAGAAGAGCCCCGCCCTCAAGCGCAAGGTGTCCGCCCCCAGAGCTCTGTCACCGTGGTGACGAGACGGCGTGGAATGCAGAGACGAGCAGACACCTGGAGGAGGAGAAGAAGAAGGTCAGTGGACTTGTTTTACGAGTCATGGTACCAGGGCCACCATCCTGTGCCTCGAGCATCCGTATTGTGAGGAAAGCCTTTGCATTGCATCGCGTTGTGAGACAACGTTTTCTTGTCTGACGTCCAGGAGCTGATTCCTGGAGTAGTTCATCTGGTTGGAAGTTGTTTCTGGTATTGATGATGATTTGTATTGTATTGTATTGTATGTCGTCTTTGTCCCGATTTATGAATTGAATACATAGGCCCACTATGGACACAAGTCCATAGTGTTATATCGTTTTTAGAATTGCTTAAGTAATTAGCAATAGTGCAACAAGCACTGTTTGCAATTTATAAAGTATTCAATCAATCAATCAATCAAATTGAATGTTCCCGGGGGTGGAAGTGTCTCAGAACTCAGACAGTTAGGCGCCTTTCAGACGGGGGGGCAGTAAAGTGCCCTAGTAATTCATTTTCAATGAGAGGCAGGCTATTATTTGGGACAATCTCTCTGCGTTTACTCTCTGCGTTAGTCTCCACTGCGGCGCGATCCCCGCTGATCCAAATGACAACCGCCTCCCGTCTGAAAGTCTTTATAATGGAATATGATCGTAGGTTCAATTCCTGGCCCCCCTTGGGTTAGTTTCAAGTAATCCTCCTGTGTGTGTGTGTGTGTGTGTGTGTGTGTGTGTGTGTGTGTGTGTGTGTGTGTGTGTGTGTGTGTGTGTGTGTGTGTGTGTGTGCGTGTGTGTGTGTGTGTGTTACCTGTCCCATGTGTGTTCCAGGAATATTCCTCATCTTCATCTTCCTCTTCTTCTTCAGTGCTATGGTGACGGCGAGGTCGCCTGTTCCATGAACCCACCCACGCACGCACACACAAAACACACACACACACACACACACACACACACACACACACACACACACACACACACACACACACACACGAAACATCCGTTTTGAATAAAGATCGAACTCATTGACGTCAAAAATGATTTGCACTTTTACATTTTAATGTACTACATTTAAAATCTGTCCTAGTGACTTCATTTTCTACACAGGAAATGATACTTCCATGTACAACAAATCCATATAATAAATTATTAATATGAATATGATGTATTAATCAGTTACATTACAATACTTCTTTCTCTCCCTATCTCTGGGGGCTGTCCCACCCTCCAGAAACGAGAGAGAGAGAGAGAGAGAGAGAGAGAGAGAGAGAGAGAGAGAGAGAGAGAGAGAGAGAGAGAGAGAGGAGCACACACACGTATGCACGCACCTGTAGTGACTACTGTAGAGGTATTCTCCTGACACACTGTAACTCCTCTAGAGGAGAGGAGGAGAGGAGAGGAGAGGAGAAGAAAAGTAAGTTATACGTTCAAATGAGTCTACTCATAGATAATAGATAAGATACAGCATATAACCATAGACCGTACAAAATATGGACGGTGGTAACCGTCATGTGACCCATTGGTTTCTATCAGAGCGAAAATTAAGCTTTTTTTTCCCCTCATATGGGTGTCCACTGTCCGCCATCATTGTTTTAATGGTACCAGAGGAATGCTATTGGCTGCCACCGCAGGGATACTTGGGACATTGTCTTGAGCTTGCCGAAAATTAAGCAGACGAAGAAGAATCATCACAAGCCTATGATCACAAGTCCCTCCTACAGCATACCCTGCTTTAACATCAACTATGACATAAATTGGACCATATTTTCACAAAACGCATATCATGGTGATTGAAACGAGGCTTTAACTAGCCACAGGAACCATATTTATGACAATGTTTACAAATTAAGGTAAGAAAATCAAATGTAAAAGTTTGGGAGAAATGAATGGAATCCTATGGAGAACCTGTTGCTTTTGGTACCAGAACAGCACAACTAGCGGCCAATCATAGGAACTGTTAGTTCTGTGTCTTTGCTTCATTCTAAATCCGGACAACTGGACCCCTGCATATAACTCACGCGGTTTCCCATGATGCCGTGGGGCTTTGGTCCGATGATGTCATCGGTGCTTCCATCCAGACTGTGTCCTGCTCTGTGAGGGGGCGGTGTGTACATCTCTGACAGCGTGTGCGTGTGGTTGTCATGATGTGCGTAGTCCTGTTTGTGTGTACGTGAAGTGAGGAAAAATAACTGTCTCTCCGCGCGATCAGCCCGCTCCAACAATGTCTCGATAAACACCTGTAAGAACAAGAATATTTATAACGTCACTGTCGGGCAGAAACCTTGTACGTTTTTTCGCGAAGTAAAGCCCTGCTTCATCATAAAAGGCAGTCGCACAGGTAGTGAAAACAGCAGATCTACAAGCACACACGCGTTGTGTGCTTGTAGAACGGCTGTTTTCACTAGTTTAAATCATTTTTAAAATGATAAATGCAAAACGAAGAGTTTTGGACATACAAGTTTTCCACCCGACAACAACGATAAGAATAAGAATTCTTCCATTCGTAAATATGCCCATTTCCTCTATATAATGTTGGGAACAGAAAGATAAATGACTTTCTCTCTCTCTCTCTCTCTCTGTCTTTCCTGCTCTCACTGCTGCTGCCTACGTAAACAAGGGCTACTGTGACTTTGCGGTGGCCTCCCCTAATGCTTTGGAATAGCCTTCCCCTCCACATTCGATCCACCCATCAAGGCGTTCAAGTCTCTACATAAGACCCCTTTTCTGGGTTGCTGGAAATTCTCCACAAGCATCCCTTCGTTGACAGCTTGAAGCGTGAGCTCTACCAGCCAATATGGCGATTGGGCTCAGTCTAAGACTGAGTTAACCACTTAAATAGCGTCCTTATTGATGGCAGAAAATACCAGATCAATCGGCTATGAAAGCTTTCGCTGAAAATAGTCAAAGGCTTAAGCCTTCCCCACAATAACATAACAACAGAAAATACACAAGTATCCACCTCTTTCCGCGGGAGTTTACTGGAGATTATTTGGACCACACTTCCGGTTTAACAGCAGACATACAAGCTCACGTCGCGTCGCAGATGCAGCCCGTTGTGAGCTTGTAAATCACACTCGGCTGCGGCGCCGGAAGCTCGGTACAACGTCTGCGCAATGCACTATGGGGCGTTGGAAAGCCGTGGATAGAGCCCTGAGGGACTCCGGTCCACCATATGGGGTTTTAGTGGTTAATTATCACTGCCTCTGATCCTGTCATTCTGTCTTCAACAAGCGTGGAGCAACACACCTCCGTCCTCAGCTCCATCTTATTAAAGTTCTCAATTGTCTGGAGTTGAGAAGGAAGATTTGGTTCCATTTGTACACTGTCAAAGTTACAGACTTGTACGGGTCAATTTAGACCCCATAAAGGAACCTATAGAGAGTCCCTGAAACCACTGATCGACACTGTACTGTATGTCACCACTCACCACCAATGTCGTAGACTCTAGGGGGGTTCTCTCTCCCATTAAAAGCTGTTACTATTAATCATAACACGTTAAATGTTAATTCAGTCCTTTATTCAATCAATTTGATCTCTTTATTGAACACATTTTGACACAATAATGACATAGATAAAATTGATAATAATTCTACTGTACCTGCAGTTTTTCTTTGGCATCTGCCTCCTTCTCTGCTGTGTCCCTGAGAAAACACTCAATGTCCACCATCTCCCTGCGCACACGCACACGCACACGCACGCGCACACACACACACACACACACACACACACACACACACACACACAAACACAGGTCAGACGTGATGATAATCAGAGTGAGACAGCCTCAAGGGACAAGGGATTCTTTATTTATCATCTTCTCTGACACGTGTGTGTGTGTGTGTGTGTGTGTGTGTGTGTGTGTGTGTGTGTGTGTGTGTGTGTGTGTGTGTGTGTGTGTGTGTGTGTGTGTGTGTGTGTGTGTGTGTGTGTGTGTGTGTGTGTGTGTGTGTGTGTCCTAGGGCTGACATTAGCTTTCATACAAGATATTGTTGTTTAAGGTTGAGGTCATACTGATGTGGCATCAGATGGACGGACAGACAAACAGACAGACAGACAGACAGACAACAGACAGACAGACAGACAGACAGACAGACAGGCAGACAGACAGACAGACAGAGACAGGCAGATACTGACTGGTGTCGTTCGCTCAGCTCTCTCTCTTTCCCCTTTAGATTCTTCCTCAGTCCCTCCATCATCTCCATGGCGATGGTTACCTGGGAGATATACGTCCCACACACAGGATGTGATGTCACAACAGCGTAGGAGAGACAAACAGTAAGACAGCTGAGAGAGAGAGACAGTAGGGACTTTGAGCAAGGACGGCTACGGCAGTCCGCTCCGGCAACCGGAAATGGATCAGTGCTCGATAGATAAACCTGATTGCCGTCGCAGACCTTTCCACGTAGCGTCTACAGCATCTGCTGCATAGACGCGTCACCATGGGAACCAAAGGGTTCAGTGAAAGGGGTGGGAACCTGTCGCCGGCAGCTGTTTGCTTAACGATTTTGACTGTTACGGCGATTGCGTCATAGCAGCTGTACTTCTGCCTAGCGGAGCCGTCCTGAAAACCGTCATTGCTTAAACTCCCTAGTGTAGAAGAGATAGAGAGAGAGAGACAGTGTAGGAGACTGGTGGTAGGAAGGCTGAGAGGGAGACCGTGTAGGAGAGACAGAAAGCAGGAAGGCTGAGAGGGAGAACGTGTAGGAGAGACAGACAGCATTTAAATGTGTTACCATGGTAATCTCTCACCTGTCTGGACAAATAGGATGCTCTCTCCTCCATTTCCTGTTTCTCTCTCCCCAGACGCTCTGAGTACTGGCTATGCTGCTGCAGATCCGCATCTCTCTTGTTAAGCTCCGCCTCCAGATGGCTCACACGGCGACTGACTCTCTCCTCCACCTCGGCAAGAGTCCTGACACAAAAATACGAATAAAATAGCATTTGAGTATTTCCTTTTTTCAGTACTTCCACTACATCTCAGTGGCAAATATTATACATTTTACTCCTCTTATTTTAAACTTTAGTAGGTAAATTGCTGATTTATAGTAGATTATTATTACAAAACCTACATTAACCATTTATGACTTTTGTACTTTTACTCAAGTAAAACACTGAATGCAGGACCACTGCGCTAATATAAGATGATAATTAATGTTCTACCGGCAGATTCTCGGATCCAGTCCCAGTCCCAGGCGTTCCTCCAGTCCCACCCCCAACGAGAGCCCCTCTGTCGGCCAGAACCCAAACTCCAGCCCCAGGCTTCCCGTGAGACCCAGTGGAACCCCGGCCTGGCCTGGCAGGTCCCCAGAGAAGGCGTCCAGGGTGCAGGGCAGAGCCAGGGCGGTGCAGGGGGTCTCCGGACGTCCCTCTGGGAAAACGGAAGACTGGAACACCTCCCTGAGGAGCTGGGAGGAGACGGTGGACGAGGAGGCCAGGTCCAGACAGTCCAGCTGCGAGGGGAGGTGTTGGGAGGGGGAGCTGGGCTTGTGGGGTGCGGCGGGGGAGGGCAGAGGGACCAGGGTCCCAGGCGTTGAACTCCTGGCTCTGACCTGAAGGAGGACACATGTTATTATAGGATGTGTTGACCTGTTGTTGTTTTTTCATTCATTTGAATCAGTAATATTTAATATATATATATATATATATTGTAGATTAGCATATCATTTTGTTATTTTTACACAAAACAAATGAAAATCATGACTGTGATGGATTGCATCGGGTATTAGACCTAATAGACAAATGACAGCAGGACACTAGTTTAAAGGTTTAGTAAGTGATGTTTAATGGTTAAAACATCTATATTTTGCAGGGGTGGCTCGTTTTGAACAAAATGCCTAAAATCATGAATGCAAAATGTTGCAGTTGCACGCACATTACGACCACTAGGCCGAGGAAGAATTTACACCCTTTTCCCATTGGCCTAGTAAAGCGCCACCAACAGGCTTTTTTATATTGCTCCTGTTCGATTTTTCATATTTCATCCTGATTGACTAAGATTGACTTCCACTACCTGGCCGAGCACATTTGTCTAGTTTATGCTGTATCCTGAAAATTGTGTCCTGACCTGAAAATGTATTTTCTGTTCAATAAAGAGCTGGAGAGACTGTTACCGAACAAGAACTCTCAGAATACACACACTCTCACGCGCGTGTGTGCGCGCGTGTGTGTGTGCACGTGTGCGTGCGTGCGTGTGTACCTGTGACAGGACCAGCAGTGTTTCATAAGTGTGTTGGGTGACCAGGTGTGCACGCAGTTCAGGTACGGAGGAGAAACGACACACGTCTCCACAGCGAGGGCAGAAGTAAGGAAGAGAGGATGAAGAATGACAGGAGGAAGACATGATGCACTGAGGGAGAGAGAGAGAGAATAACGGTAACAGCAGGTCGTCTATCTGCAAGTGTCTATCTACAGCTATGAGTTCAATTACCTACAGTATGAGATCAAATACAGTATATGAATGGGAAAATTACCATTTTAAAATATATCAGCTCAACCTTATGGGGTTTATGTGGTTAAATTTGGGAAAGGTAAAAGCCACTGAGGAGAACAATTTGATAATGGAGCATGATTTGATAATGGATGGGATGGCTCACAGTGGGTTGCAATGTGACGCACTGTGAGCTTGTAGATCGGGCCATTCATAATGACTGCTTTTACTTAGGCCTATACTGTAAGTATATTTTGATGCCATTGGCAATACCTTTGTAATTTTACTCAAGTAATTGTTTTATACAGGCCTTTTACTTTACCAGGGTATTTCTACATATTGTGGCATTGCTTATATCTTATTGATGTTTGTTTCACATAAGAATAAATGTGCAATGTTCACTATGCAGCAGTACCCTCTCTGTGTTCAATTTACACTGAGGTCCCACATATGAAGAATTGTATCAAATGGAGTTCCATGGTCTAACGCTAATCAAACGGGAAATAAAGAAAAGTGCTTATTTAACTCTGAGAGTGTACGAATGGAACTAAATATACTGTCAGAGTTACAGGCCCATAACAGTCACCATTAGTGGTCCTCGGACCATATGTTGAAAAACAAGAGGCCACTGTAAATGAGGATTACCTACAATATCAACAAAGGTTTGAAATTAAATCAAATATTAATGAAAGGACATCACACGCACACGCACACGCACACACAGACACACGCACACACACACACACACGCGTATATATAATTGATATGATCTAACATTCACAACCACATGAACCTGTGAAGAAATTAGGTCAGTGTGTGTGTGTGTGTGTGTGTGTGTGTGTGTGTGTGTGTGTGTGTGTGTGTGTGTGTGTGTGTGTGTGTGTGTGTGTGTGTGTGTGTGTGTGTGCGCACTCTATCGCGCGCGCGCATGTGTGTGTGTGTGTGTGTGTGTGTGTGTGTGTGTGTGTGTGTGTGTGTGTGTGTGTGTGTGTGTGTGTGTGTGTGTGTGTTTCTGCCATTGGCTAAGGGGTCTCCTGAGAGATGAGTGTGTTCACGTATCTAGGCCAATGCTGTGCAATCATGTGTGTGTGTGTGTGTGTGTGTGTGTGTGTGTGTGTGTGTGCGTGCGTGCGTGCGTGCGTGCGTGCGTGCGTGCGTGCGTGCGTGCGTGTGTGTGCGTGTGTTCTTGTGTCCTGCATGCAAGCACACAATTGACCTGAGGAAAAGGGCAGAAAAGAGTAACAGACAGACAGACACACAGACACACAGACATGTGCAAAAGGAGTTCAGGTATTTCATGTTCTCGTTCAAGGCTGAGGGGAGGACAGATCAGCCGGAAAATCAGAGCAGCAGGGGCGGCGTTGCAG
>NC_137821.1:22594663-22597163 GCF_963921795.1 Nannobrachium achirus
AATGAAAAACAACAGAGAATCACATTCAGTTGTCTTTTGAAACTTTACTAATGAAAAAAGAACCTTTTTCTATCTGAAATGCCACATGGCTGCATAGCATGTATAGCCTACTGTATATAGTATGTGTTCTGCCAGCCTGTACAGGCTATAGTGTCTGTACTGTATGTACTGTAAGCCATTATAGGCGGGATGAGAATGTGCAGGTTACTTCATGTGTGATGTCCTTTACAGGTGATTGGGGCTTAATTCATGCTGGTATTTTATAAATAGGGGTGTGGCAAAAGTGACTTATTGTTGGACCGTAGGTCACATTTAGTTTGAAAACCTGCAGATCACACGTCATGTTAGATATCTCCTTATTCTATATGGAGCTGGCCAATACCTCTACATCTGACCTCACAGACTTCAGATATGGATATAGCTGACCTGAGATATAGATATTGCTGACCTGACATCACAATGAAGACTCGACCAGCCAGATTAATTGTTTGACTCCTGCTCCTTAACTGTGCCATATTAAGAAGCTCTGATGTTTCAGGGCGTCTTACAGATATAGATATAATAAGTAGATAGACAGACTCAGTGATGTTACTAGGTTTTCAATGTAATGGGTCCCAGGACCCACAGGTGGTCATTCAAATGGGTCCCAGAAAAGTTTTATGAGTCCTCAATACAATGTTTTCGAGCGCTGTGAGCTTGTAGATCGGCTATTTTCAAAATGTTTGCCTATTTCTTATATTTATTTTACAATTTGGCTAATGTTTGAACTTAGAACTAGGATTTCTAAATACACTAGGCTACAGACACCCATTTAATTATATTTATATCACTGGGACCCCAATTTATATTAAATGTTAAAATACTAGAGTACAAATGGAACAGGTCCATTTGGTTCCATTTGTTCACCGAGTTACAGACCCATAAAGTTCTATTTGGTTCCTAACTATCATTTATCTGGGGACCCCCTGGAACTCCCTCAAGGACCCAGAACCACTAGTGAAAATAGTTTTTAGCTGTTCCAGGTTTAACTGATAATACATCTTTACAGTGTTTATCTTACACAATACATTAAAAAAGTGGAAGAAGTAAATTATTTTAACATGGACTCAATGGAGGCGCATCCCCGGGACCCCAGGACCATGACATGAATGAGTCCCTGGGCGACTTGAATGAGTTTTTGATGCGGGATGCGCACGTAATGACATCACTGCAGACTGGACTGAATATTTGCAATGCCCTTGAATAAAACCAGTAGAGACATTTCACCTTGGTTAATTTATTTTTATTCACAAGAGCATGTCTTTAAAAAGGGAACACAAGAGCAAACATGATGACATATTTATCACACAGTTTATTTCTGTCCATGCAAAAATGATGGCTACTGTGTACACACTGATTCGTGACGTACAGCACAGTATAAGGCGCACAGCTACGTGTGCTACTTGAACATTCAACTCACACACTCTGAGTTGGTTAAAAGTTTTTTCTTTCTTTTTTGTTGTACTTTAGAACATTCTCAAAGTCCACAAAAACATCCCACAACAAATCAACCTTAAAAAAGACAAAAGAAACAGCATACAAGCTTACAGCGAGTCGCATCCAGCTTGTATATCTGCTGTTTTTTTTTGCGTATAATGGCATGCCCAGAATAGGGATACCAGCCAGGTGGTTGAAACAATGTCACTTGGAGTTTGCACAGTGCTTTCTGAGACCAGGAATCACCTCCCCATTTACACCATGTCAATGGGAAATCATAAATGTCTTGATTAAATTCTTCAATAGTGTCCGTGATCTGCCTCATATAGAAAAAAATATTTTTACTGTAAAAGCATAGTATGCTTCTCACCATATAAATACATTTTCTTTGTAGAAATATACAATCTGATTGTTTAGCAATCTTGACATAAAGAGGTAGACCAAAAATCTATAAAAATAAAATCCAAACATTATGGATAGAATTCTCTCTATATAGGCCTATATAGTTTTTTTCTTTCTCATTGCTGTCAAATATAAAGTGATTTGACATGAAAGTCTAGAAAAACAACACGTATGATTGAGTCAACAACGTATCATAACATAGTACAACATTCTGACGACTCAACAATTCACATTAAAACGTTGTTGTTATTGTTTTTTGTAGACAGTTCTTCATGCAGTAAACGTAGGAGAACACTTTGATATAGAAATATATTACATTCAAAATGTCTTTCTCTTTCCATCTGTTCATTTCAGAGGAGCTCTCCATGGTGCTGAAGTCTCCAGCCTGATTTTAGGACCACAATGGAAATAATCTCTCAGCGTTTCTTGGGTTCAGTCACCATTTTGACTGTGTGTGTGCAACTGTCCATTTGTGCATATGATCTGTATCAATGAATGAATCAATTAATCAATCAATAAATCAATTAATCAGTAAAATTAATCAGTAAATTAATTCAATCAAACAGTCCAAAGGTCTCGTCTGTCCAGCTGTCTCAAAGCGGCTCGGTCCCCGAACCAGAGC
>NC_137821.1:22602163-22612163 GCF_963921795.1 Nannobrachium achirus
ACATAAGTTACTCTAATAGTGATTCTCAAACATTCAATGACACCCAAATGAATAATGTATTTGGCTGCAGACCCCATCTTAAAATGCCAGGGAACCCTACGCAAAGTTTGTGTTGTTAGAAATGCTTCAAAAATATTCAAAATAGTTCAAGTCTTTTCAAGGTATTTTGACAACAGCCGACCTACAAGCTCACACTGTGCCCCATTGATTGTGTTGCTTGGACATTATTAATTAGCCGATAGGGGAGACCCTATAGAATCCCTTTAAGGACTGTTGGGGGCAGCCTGGGTGCCAGCCTGGGTGCCAGCCTGCTCACTACGCTCCGTGATTTGGTTTTGGACGACCTGCTCTACCTTCTGAGCCTTAGCCACCACAACATGACATACCGTCATACAGTCAGTACAGGCGCTGAATGACTGACAGACAATCTGAACAAAGATTTAGCTATCAAAGTCACCTGACTTAAGACTTATTGAAGTTCTCAGGTTGCAGAATTTCATGAAAAATATATTTTGAAGGAAATCTTTCAAAATAAAGGGTGTGCATCTTCTGAACGAAGATTTAGCTATCAAAGTCACGTGACCTAAGACTTATTGAAGAAAAATATATTTTGAATGGCATACCCAGAAGTTATGCGGGAACGCCTACTGAGTGGCAATAAACTACTATCTGGCCTTGACAGCCCATACATCCGAACAGAAATGTCCTATCTGATTGGATTAAACAACGTGACGTTCAACCCACCCACTTTGCCACTCGATTTCCCATTCACTTTATGCGCATACCCTCTATAAGCCTATATGCTAGTGGTATAAAATCCATGCACCTTTTGCATTAATTTTAGCATTTAGTTACTAGTTACTTTGCTGATTTAGGTGATTATTAATTAATCAAATTATTAATCAAAGAAAATAACAGATCTACAACTCACAAGTGTGAGCTATTTTCAAATAACCAAGGGATAAAACATAATAAACACTTGAGCATTTTTTGACTTAAGTAAGAGTTTAAATACAGGACTTTGTATACTCCAGCGAAGTATTTCTATGCTGTGATATCCCAGTGTAGAAAAACCTTCAAAATGGAGTACTTCTTCCACCACTGGCCTGGACTGAGTTGTACAATATGTGCATGGATGTTGTTAACAGAAGAAAACAAGGAAATTATTGTCAACTTAAGGCAGACCAGGCCTCGATCAACACCATCCAATGACCATCAACAGCTCAGCTGTATTGAGGGTGTAGAAGTATTGAATAGGTGAGTAAGGCTCTCAGTGGTACCTCTGTAGTGTAGACCATTGTCAGGGCTGCAATGGGAGGGCCATCTCTCTTCAACTGACAGAGGTGGTAGAGACACTTTTGGATGTGATGGCAGTGGCATTGCTATACTCGAGGCCAGGTTGTCTGTCAGCAGGACTCAAGTATTTTCAATTGTTTTACTTCTACTCCTTTACATTTCAGAGGCAAATATTGTACTTTTTACGCTACTACACTTTTTTGACACCAACGAGCTGGGCCGATGTATGGAGAACCGGGTACAACTGGAAGCGACGATAGAAGGCTCATCTGAGGACGACCTAGAGACAGCTTTAGTAACTAGTGACTTTTTAGTGACTTTGCAGATTATTATCAAAACATATACATATTTAGGCCATTTTACTTTTACTTTTGGTACTTTAAATATATTTGACGCCAATACTTTTGTAGTTTTACTCAAGTCAGTTTTGAATACTGAACTTGTACTTGCATTAAACTGACTTTATACAACAGGGTTTTGATACTAAGTAAGAATGTGAGTACTCCTTCCACCTATTGACCTCCAGAACTACAGCAAAGCTGAGGAGAGAAAACTACAGGACAGGACCATGAAAATAGCTGTAAAGAAGACTATGGGTACCTCCCTGGCAGAAATATAGGTCTATACCAACAACGATACACAAGCTAGAAGAGTGACGAACATCATCAGTGACGCTTCCCACCCCACTCACAGCCTGTTCTCCCTTCTGCTGTTGGGGAAACCATACAGGAGCACCGTGCCAAGACAGTAAGGATGCCAAACTGTAAATATCTTTACCAAGGCAGTCCGTTGAACTCCAGTAAGATAAATCCTCATGCCCTTCATGAACTTCAGAATTATGCATTTTATTAATCATAAAAAAATGTATGCATTCCTATGCATTAGAACAGGGGGTCCGGGACCCATAGGGGGTCCTATGAGTTACTACAAGGGGGCCACCAAATCCTTATGTGATATAGGATATACCACTTGAACCCTATAGCATTCCTATTCTGAGGAGAACTTTAGCCAAAAATAGCAACTCTACAAGCCAACATCCCTCGCAGCGTGAGGCGTTGTGAACTTGTAGATTATTTTCAGCAAATAGGTTTGGTGTAGGAGGGAAAAAAGGACACCATTATGTATTGAGGGCTTAAGTGGTCAACTGTTTGAAAATACACATTAACATGAATCCAACACAACGCTAATGATGGTGCTGTCAAACAAGTCAGGCATCTATGAAGTCTATGAAAAACCTGCAAAAACAATTTCATACAATTTTTTAGTGGGGGTTCCTGCCTCATCTCTCTCTCAGTAGGGGTCCTTGGCCTGAAAAACGTTGAAGACCCCTGCATTAGAAGATTAGATGAGTTACGTTAGGCTTGTTTTTTTATGCCATGCTAAGATTAAGATGTATGAATTAAGAAATGACAAAGAAAGCAATTTTGAATCTTGAACCAGTTTTGGGGATATTTTGCCAAACATGAATATTTTGGTCACTGTTAATCAGATGTCTGACACGCGCATGCACACATTATGTAATGTTGTCAAAGGAGAAAAGACACAACCCAGTGGTTGCCTGCTCACACTACAAGTAGTTTTAGGTACTTTAAATGTGGCTAACAATGTTCACTTGTGCAATAAAACAAAATGGAGGTGACACATGCTCCCCACCCCATTTTCTCTCAAATATGGAGATTGTTTAGCTCCCCCCATATGTGTGTGTGTGTGTGTGTGTGTGTGTGCGTGCGTGCGTGCGTGCGTGCGTGTGTGTGTGAGGGAGACGTAAGTTGTTAAATTGATAACAGAGTGTGAGTTGTTATCAGTGTAATCAAGACAGAATTAGATACAGTTCGTCAGCACAGGCCTTGACATCTTATCTATTTCTATTTCTATCTGTATCTGCCTGTGTGTGTGTGTGTGTGTGTGTGTGTGTGTGTGTGTGTGTGTGTGTGTGTGTGTGTGTGTGTGTGTGTGTGTGTGTGTGCGTGCGTGCGTGCGTGCGTGCGTGCGTGTGTGTACATGTGTGTGCGTGCATCTACAACAAGTGGAAGAAACAGAAGGTGGAAAAGAACCATCCCACTAAACAATTTGAACTAGAAGTATAAGTTTATACGTATAAAAAATGGTCTACCAGAGGTATAGATATGCAAGTTTTTTAGATGTCTAAACTTAGACTAGACGTCTAATATACGTCTAATAGACGTCTAAGTTTATACCTGGGTCTAAATTTAGACGTCTAATAGACGTCTATATTTAGACCTTACGGCCGGACGTCTATTAGAAGTCTAAATTTAGACCCAGGTATAAACTTAGACGTCTATTAGACGTATATTAGACGTCTAGTCTAAGTTTAGACGTCTAAAAAACTTGCAAATCTAGACCATTTTTATGCGTATAAACTTAGACGTCTGGTATAAGTTTAGATGTATATTAGATGTCTAATATACCTCAAAATGTTTGCTGGGATGGCAACAGTATTTCTTTCTTTCTCTCTCTCTCTCTCTCTCTCTCTCTCTCTCTCTCTCTTTCTCTCTCTCTCTCTCTCTCTTTCTCTCTCTCTCTCTTTCTCTCTCTCTCTCTCTCTCACACACACACACACACACACACACACACACACACACACACACACACACACACACACACACACACAACCCAACTGGTCGCAAATAAACTGCTATTTTTATGCAGATTTAGTCACATGAATCCACACCAGAGTTATTTAGATGATTTGTATTTTTATTTAGTGTAGAAAATGCCCTCCTCTCCAGTCTTGCAGGGGGCTGCAGTGGCTCAGGTGTAGAGTGGGGACCACATCAAACTGGGAACCAGTTCCCAGTTTGATCCCGGGCTCGCCTAGAGTTAGAAGCCTTGCATGGTTTCCTCCGCGGGCGGTGTATGAATGTGTGTGTGAATGGGTGAATGTAATGCACAATCATTGTAAGGCGCTCTACAGACGGACAGCGGTTGCCGCCGGGGCTCCCGCTTGGATCTGCGAGGACCGCGCCGCGGTGATACACAAACACACTCACTCTTTGAGTAAACGCTGCGCGGTATTTCACAAAGATGAACACAATCCATCTCTCACCGCCCGCGTACGCATGCACAAACGAGCACGCTCGCGGGGATTTTCACGGGACTGCGCCCGCTCGCCTCGCCGCCTCTAAACTTCGCTGCGCGGACGAAATAGCCGCCCGCCTCTCATTGAAAATGAATTACTAGCAGGCGGTGACCGCGTACCGTGTGCAATCCCCTTAAAGCACTATATAAATGCACCACTTAACATTTCGGTAGCCTGGGATCACTTCCAGTTTCGGGCTTCTGATCCGGTCGACAGCGGATGGCGTCCTAGGCCTACGTCATTTTGTTGTCAAACCGGATGGCACGCTTCTGTAGTCTCGCGTGGCCAGACTGTTGACTGTGGAATAGTTGTCTGGCTACGCGAGACTACTTTTTCAGTCATCCGGTCTAGGATGCCATCCAGTCTAATCCGGATCAGACGGCCTGTTGTAAGCGAATACCAGGCCTCCCTCCGAGAAAGCCTGGTGACGCGAGGTTACCATTTCGGTAGGAGGAGTCTGACTGGGTCATTTGCCTAATTTGTAACACACCTGCACTGACCTGAACAGATTGCGGAAGGCCTTCAAAAAGCACTCTCAGGCCCCGAGATGTTTTCAATCGTTTAGATGTTCAGTTTTGTCCACATGGAACGGACGTTTTTGGTGCCCGAATACAAGAATCTTTCAATTATTTAAAATGTCATCATCAGCGTTGAATTCATGCTGCAGAGGATACTGAGGGCGATAGGGCTTTTACAGAAACATGCTCCCTCCTACACTACCACCGTCAGCAACAAGTGGACATTTACAATAATAATAAAGAAAACATTGCACTCTTCTTCTCTCCTTTTGGTGCTTTGTGGCAGATTTATTGCGCAACTCACAGGCCATGCATATACTATACAGCGTTTTCAGTGGTTTTGTGGCGTTTGCAGTGGTTTCATGTGGACACACATTTCTTAAGACGATTCTGTGTGTACGGTAAACGTTTTGAAAGCGACTCCGAGCCATTTTTGTTTGAGAGACGAGCTGTTTAGTTTGTTTAGCTTACTGTATTCCTACTTTCCTGTGTTCCGATGCGTGTCTGTTCATTTCTGGGACTAATCTCGATCAGCATCACATTTCTTTTGCACTCCGTCATTAGTGTCAAGCCCTATAAGGTTGCTATGGCAACGGATGATTAACTGTGACATCAAGGTTGGATAAATCTCATGGTCAGGGTTTATAGCGCTTAAACGCACGCACGCACACAAGGTAAACACAGAAAATATATCTGGCCTCTTCAAGGTTTCAGCATGCAGGCATGACAGATACAGATAGAGAGAGATAGTGTGAGGAAGAGAGAGGGAGAGAGAGAGAAAAACAGTGAGAAATAGGATAGTTGGTCAGTCCATTGGTCCATCCTTTCAATCATGTTGTGGTGTGTGTTCTCTCCAGTGTGTGTAGGTGTGTGTGTGGTGGTCCTATGGGCCTCGTGGATGCTGGTGAGATGTTGCTTCAGCTGGGGGTCCGGACAGACCTCCAAGCCAAGGTTTATAGTTTTACCATTTCTTCATTCGCTTTTACTCATTTTGACCTTTTGTTTGTTTCAGTTGAGGTTTGATTCGTTCTTAAAGCAGGTTTGTTAGTTGAGTTTAGTTTTTAGTTTGTGAAAAGCCTTTGTTTTAGTTTAGTCTTTTTATTAGTTTTAGTTTTCTTAGTTTATATATATTTTTTTAATATGGATCTATCAGGGATATTCAAAGAAAAATGATAAAATAAATATCCCATCTACAAGCTCACTGTGCACAAGCACACTGTGCATTGTGATCTTTTAGATGGGCTATTTTCTTTATTATATTAAGTTAATCATCATTTTGTGTTCATAAAGCATTGTTTACATATTTACAGTATATCAGTTGACTAAAATGTTTTGTAAATTCTAGTTGGTCAATTGGTTATTTTTAGTTAACCATAGACCAAGTCATCATGACATCAGCAGAACCAAACATTTATTTCTGTGTAGAAAACGCTGGCAGCATGGCATTGGTGCAGTATTATTCATTAATCTAATTCCTGGAAGTAGCTTACAGCCAGGACTCTTATGCTATTGATATAATTGACGACTATTAGAAATATATGTTATCTAATATCTAAAGGTTGATAAACTATAGACAAACTAGACTCGGTATAATATTTATATTGTCAAAACATCCATAGACATTCCACCCGGATATATCAGTTTGTTACAAACATTTTAGCGTTGGCTATTCAGAAATAGCAGATGTACAAGCTCACAGCATGAACATTTTTGAAAAATCTTGAAAGGGTGAGAAATACCAATTTAGAAGGCATTTGTAGAAGGGGCCTTGGGTCTTAATGGGATAATAACCGTGCTCCGCACCCTGGCTGGCTGTCATTCAGATTGGGGTCTGGACAGGGACATGGACATGGACAGGGGGGACAGGGGGGACAGGCGGGTTCCACTATGCCCTGTCTGCCATGGCTGCCTGTGCTGGGAAGTCTGCCCTGGATGAGATCATCACTGCCCCCCCACCTGATGTTTACCAAGCTGACACACAGGTACTGTCTGTCTGTCTGTCTGTCTGTCTGTCTGTCTGTCTGTCTGTCTGTCTGTCTGTCTGTCTGTCTGTCTGTCTGCCAGTCTGTCTGTCTGTCTGTCTGTCTGTCTGTCTGTCTGTCTGTCTGTCTGTCTGTCTGTCTGTCTGTCTGTCTGTCTGTCTGCCAGTCTGTGTCTCAATCAAGGGTTTATGCGGATCCTTAAAAGCTCTTACATTGTGTGTGCATAACTGCATACACACAAGCCATCGTCTTTTCTTTGGTTTAAATCCTATTAGTAGACCTTGTATCTGAACTCTACTGTCTTGTGCTTTTCCTATGTGAACTGCTAAAAAAGTATTCAATCAATGTGTGTGTGTGTGTGTGTGTGTGTGTGTGTGTGTGTGTGTGTGTGTGTGTGTGTGTGTGTGTGTGTCTGTCTGTCTGTCTGTCTGTCTGTCCGTCCGTCCGTCCGTCCGTCCGTCCGTCCGTCCGTCCGTCCGTCCGTCCGTCCGTCCGTCCGTCCGTCCGTCCGTCCGTCCGTCCGTCCGTCCGTCTGTCTGCCAGTCTGTTTGTCTGTCTGTCTGTCTGTCTGTCTGTCTGTCTGTCTGTCTGTCTGTCTGCCAGTCTGTGTCTCAATCAAGGGTTTATGCGGATCCTTAAAAGCTCTTACATTGTGTGTGTGCATAACTGCATACACACAAGCCATCGTATTTTCTTTGCGTGCGTGCGTGCGTGCGTGCGTGTGTGTGTTAGGTATGGACCTCTGTACAGCTTGTACCTGGGAGGTCACCTGACGGTCGTCATCAACGACCATCAACACGCCAGAGAGGTTCTTCTGCAGAAAGGGAAGACCTTTGCCGGACGTCCTTTCATGGTAAACAAACAACAACTCTTGCAAAGTTCATGTAACTCTCAAGAGTAAGGGTCCATTTGGTTCCATTTGTTCACTCTCGTTACAGACCCGTAAGGGTCCATTTGGTTCCATTTGTACTCTCTCTCAGTTACAGACCTATAAGGGTCCATTTGGTTCCAGTTGTACTCTCTCAGTCAGGGAAGGAATTTCATGGAGACCATCAAGGCCATAGGCGCTGTGGCCCCTCAGTTTGGCCTTCTGTAAGTGTGGCTATGAGACTAGAGGTCTCCCTGCACTTCCATTCAGACATTTAGACCCTGGTGTCAGGCACCAAGTATTTGATTTATTTAGCACAATGTAAAAACAAAAACAAAAATAAGATACATGTGCAGGCAAGAAGCCCAAGGGGCTCAAACGAGGCCTCTACCTATGTATAAATGTACAATAAAATACTATTAAAACGGGTGGAATGAATGAATGAAGGGGGGTCCGGAGAATATAGCAACAACACATCCTGCCTTCCGTATAAAAAAGAACTTCTGCAGGCTCATTTTGGTCTCTCATGTGGGAGACATGGGGTTCAATAATGCAAGGTAGAATTTACAGATTTTACTCATTTAGAGTTCAGATATTGACAGTTTCTCTCTCTCTCTCTCTCTCTCTCTGTGTGTGTGTGTGTGTGTGTGTGTGTGTGTGTGTGTGTGTGTGTGTGTGTGTGTGTGTGTGTGTGTGTGTGTGTGTGTGTGTGTGTGTGTGTGTGTGTGTGGCTCCCTCTCCCTCTCTCTCTCTCTCTCCGTCCGTCCGTCCCTCCGTCCGTCCGTCCTTCCTTCTTTACTTTTCCTTTCTCTCTCTCTCTCTCTCTCTCTCTCTCTCTCTCTCTCTCTCTCTCTCTATCTCTCAAGGTAACCACAGACATGTTAACTCGTGGAGGGAAGGACATTGCGTTTGCAGACTACAGTCCATTGTGGAAGTCTCATCGTAGGCTGGTCCACAACTCCTTCCATCTGTTCGGGGAGGGAACCAGCAAACTGCAGGACATCGGTACAACACACACACACGCACACACGTACTCACGCACACACACACACACACACACACACACACACACACACGCATTAGCAAACCCATATTGAAGTCTATTCCACTCAGTGATGCTCAACCTTTTCTATTTCAAGGACCCCAATTTGATAAACATTGGAAGGCTGTTTCTCAAGTGGTCCACAGACCAATAGTGGTTCATGGCACGGTGATCCAACATGGAGTGGGTGGAAAAAAAGGTTGAAATGAAATGACTGTTATACTTTGTTGTGTGCAGTGTCAAGCACAGAACATAGCAGATCTGTAACACGTGAGCTTGTATAGATCTGCTATTTTCTATGCTTGACTCCGGCACGCGAATAAGATATAAATTCAATACACTTTTAGGACATTCACAATAATATATTTCTTGCATTAAATATACATGTATAGACTTACTGTATTGTAGTGGGGATGTGGCGGCTGGGTGGTCTTTGAGAATTGTCAAGCTAGAGGTCCAGTGCACGAAAAAGGTTGAGAGCCACTGCATTAGACCACGTGGACCCCCATTTAATATGATTGTATTTGCTTTGATCTCCACCAGGCCGCATGGCCGAAGGCCAGAGACAATGTTTTCGCCCCCCTCCGTCACAGCTAATCTAGAGCTATGGTGATTTAGTCTGATAGGGTCTGTCAGTTGTTCCAGAATTGTTGCAGAATTCACATAGTGCTTACCTATATTCTGTTATCGTATATTGTACACTTTAGTCAGGAACACTCGCGTCAAAGTAGATTTAACCATTTATTGCAACAAATGGAAGTATTTGAGCATATATGCCAGACTCGGATCAAAAGGTGGAGGCTGGGGTGGAGGAGGCAGCTAAGCAGCAGCAGATCCGAAGCTTCGGATCAAAGACGAGCAAAGCTATAATGAATGCATAGACATATTTAAAGGAGCCTCCCTTATTGAGCGAGAGCTGATTGGATTAGACAGTGTGATGTAATGATCAGCAGATCTGTGTGAATGAGGAGTATGAAAGGATCTGACTGACAGCTGATTAAAGCTGAGGCGGGCGAGACTCACATGTCCTGCATAAACTAACGCTATGTGTCATTAATATATTTGACTATTATTTAAACTATTATTTTCTGTGTGTGTGTGTGTGTGTGTGTGTGTGTGTGTGTGTGTGTGTGTGTGTGTGTGTGTGTGTGTGTGTGTGTGTGTGTGTGTGCGCGTGCGCGCACGTCAGTGTTA